>NC_135781.1:3702278-3792278 GCF_028453695.1 Augochlora pura
CCCCCCCCCCCCCCCCCCCAACTGTATGTTCTCACAAATTGTATCTAAAACAACGACCGCGATGAATACTTTGTGTTAACAATTGTATCTAACAGCGACGGCGTGACGAGAAATCGAGGAGTTCCGGAAACCGTCACGGATGTCCAACACACGCTCGTCGGCGACCCGTTAACAGAGAAGCGAGACGCAAATCAATAATAATAATAATGATTAATAATAATAATGAATCTTGTGGTTAACGAGCACCCGCGAAAACATCTACGAGAACCGGCTTAGTTTTTATTTGCACCGTACTCATTGTATTGTAATATTCTAATTTTTGCGGGACGCGACGATCGACCGCGTGCCAAAGTTCCTCTGCAAAATCTTTCGTCGATGATTTACAAACGATGGAACTTCATGCTAGATCCGTTACTTGCCAATTAACTATTTCCAAAATTGGTTTCAAAAATTGCTCGACTCAGCTGAGAGGTTTCTTTATTTCCAACTTTACCACCTTCTATAAATAAAAATAGAACTTTATACAGTAGCATATTCCATTAAAATTTGTGTAAGCCGTAAAAGCAAAGATCCACAGCCTACAACAGCGACTCGTGAAAATTAATAATAATTGATGCATAAAGTTCCGCAATCGCAGGCAATGCGTCCGTCGATCGTCGCGACGTACAGTGGATGTTGACGACGTCGCACTGCCTCCATCGTTCCGCCGGGAATCCGATGAAACCCGGTGCGGGCCTGGAGGAATCAAATTAATCTAGTAGCAGTAGGTTTAATATTGTGACTGATATCAGCTGCCGAGAACAGCTCGCCGAATCATCGACGGTTCGGCATCCACGAGGCAGAACATCCTCTTCCCCACGTAACTCGAGTACCTATTGTTTACATGTGTCCCATGTGCAACCCTCTCTCGTCTATGTGTCACCTGGACCACCTAGACACTTGCTACCAGGCTGGTAGATCTATACTGGCCGAGTCTCCTGAACCGTCGACCGTGTACACAGATATTTTAAACAAAAGTACAGTACAGTATCAATTGTTACATGATTATTCTTCATTTTTATCAAAGATCTTTTTTTTGGATTATATTTAACCCTTTGCACTTGCAGAATTTTCTTAGAACGACAAGTGGAATTTTTTTATTAGTGATTAACAGTTTAAATAAGATATAAAATTATATAACATTGGCGGTAATTATTGTATTTAAGTAGAATTTGTTTTCGAATTCGATAGAATTGAAACAGATCACACGAAAACTATTTTAATTTCAACAGCAGTCAAAAGGGTTAAATACTCCTGCAAAATTCATGGAAAAATATTGATTAAATCTCGATAAATGTGAGTTGCTGTATCGGGTAACAATCATGGTGTAATATGACTTTTGTTGCAAATATTTTCTAATCCAGTCGACAATTAATAAGCAGATTTTAGGAGACTCGTCCGGTACAGTTTGCCCCTTCCGTTCGGCCGCGCAGATTCGAGGGCACCCGATCGGTTATGAAAACTCTCTGGTATGCATTTTATAGATCCGAAGGATCGATCGAGATCTAGGAGCCCTCGAAATCGCGGCGGATAGATCCTAAGACGACCCAACGGACCCGTACGCGATCGACATTAGCGTTGACCGCGAGTCGATCTTGTCTCGCTAACGGAGGCACGCCAAGAAAGACGACTCAGCTGGCCTCGCCTAACAGCTTCGACTCACCGAAATCTCGTGGCTAACGTGTGATTAGATCGTTTGAACGCTTCGTTACTAACCGCGTGTGAATTAACCGCGTGATTAACGCGCATTTAACCTGTCGCACAGCGCGAACGCAGCACGTCAGCACCGTGCACCGATGAAACCACGGCCACGGCTTTCGTCCTTGAGTTTTCACCGACGACACTCTGATGGTCCAATGCCTATAGTTTCTCAGCAAAATGTCTATCGATCTCCCCGATCGGTCGGCAAAGTGTTAAAAAGCTACGCAAATTCCGAATTTTTATAATTAATCGAGAAGGTTGAGAAGCTATGGAGATCTGTTTAGATAGTCGGATCTTTTTCAGAGGACACTCGGAGACAACAGGTAAGTGGACGGAAGTCTCGTGCCCGTGGTTGACGCCTGCCCGCTTCAATCTGAATGCCTGAAAAAGCTTAATCAGAAAAATGAAACTGTGTGTGTCGTTCGGGGATGGAGTTGTTGGTAATATCGATGATTGATTGGCGCAGCGTCGTCGTCCGAGCACGGACGTCAGAAGACCCAGCGTGGCGGACCTCGAGAATAAGATCAATCAACCGAGCACACCTCTTCGAGATGTTGGACCACCGGGACCACCTCAAATCGTCGATGTGCAGGAGTCATATTCCGCCGTCGAAGGTACGTCCGCCGCCATTTTTATAGTTCTTCCACATAGGCGTTGATAGCAGTAATAATTGGTTGGCTCGTCTGACCATTATCGACTTGTTCTACTTAACGCCACATTAACTTTCTGACACTAGAATTACGCGTCAATATTTTCGTACTATTTGATAAAAATTGTCCAGCATGTCTGATCATTATGTGCCTGGTCTTCTTACAGTCACTTCAATTTTTTAACGTAAAGACATATTATTTTTCTATACCATTTAATAAATAGGCTACGATTCTTATTTTATCTCTTTAAATAGAGATTTATTAAATTTCGTTCTTTATTCAATTATATCTTTATTTAATTATATCTGTAATTATATTAAATTCTATAATTGTATAAATTATATCTTAATCTGAGTCAAATTTGACCAACCCGTTTTTATTATAAATACTTTCTTTCAATTTCTTTCTCTTGAATTTGTCCCTTTCTTTATCTAGTTTTAATTTATTACATTCTGTCGCTGCAACAAAGCGTTTCTCCAGTGGATAAATTAAAATTATTGTTATTACTATTGTTCAGATTCGACGGCGTATCTCACGGTCGGGGTGGAGGGTACGCCCGCGCCCACCTTCAAGTTCTACAAAGGAATCACCGAGATCATCGAAGGTGGCCGATTCAAGTTCCTTACGGACACGGAGACCAATACGATCACCCTCTGCATGAGGAAGACGAAGCCCAACGACGAGGGCACTTACAAGATCGTCGTGAGCAATATCCATGGCGAAGACTCCGCCGAGATGCAACTTTACGTTTCCGGTGAGTATCGTTGAACGAATCAGTCCGCTCTCGAAGCATCTTCGAAACCACGGTCGTGAAATAAATCGACGATCTCCCGTAGACGCCAGTGGTATGGACTTCCGTGCGATGCTGAAGAAGAGGAAGTACCAGAAATGGGCGCGAGAGGAACAGGAGCAAGAGAAGGTAGACTTGAAGGAAGTCGAGAAGCCGATGCCAGCGCTGAAGAAAGTGGAGAAGGTGCGTGTCCTCTGTTTGAACGTCCCCAACAGGATTATATTTTTACGAACAGATATTCTCGTTGATTTAATCTTGAAGGGAGCTGATTATTATAATCGATCCATGGTTATTTTAATTGATTTATGATTATCGTAATTGCTCCACGAGGCTGTTAATTGTTGTAGGAATATCATAATTAATCCATGGCTATTATAATTGATCCATGACTATTATAATCCATCCATAATTATTATAATCGATCGATGCTTATAATAATTGATCTACGACTATCACAATCGATCGATGGTTAATTATAGCTGATAAACGCATGTCGATTAATCGTAAAGCTGTTGCACGTGATTCGTCGCGTTCGTGTGGAGCTCGTTGTCAGTTGCCGATCGTCGTCGTGTAACAGCTCGATACCGCCTTGTTACAAGCATATTACCGTTAGCAGAGTATTTGGTGTAAAGAATGTGTCTTTTGTCGCTTGAACACGAACCGGTCTGTTTTTGGACACGCAACGTTATAACTGTCGATTAACGGTGCATCGAAAACGATAACCGCGGTGGAACGCGTGAGTTCGGGTAAGTACAGGTAAGAGAGAACCGCACGATTTATGTATCAGTCGACAGCAATGTAAATGGTTCACTCGTGTTCAATGGTAATCGAGCGAAGAAAGCGGGATCGATCCCGCGGTGTCCGGTCGCCTTAGACACCTGTTTCTCGCACCTGTTTCTTCTCTGTACGTTTGTCTTCGTAGTCGCTGCACGACAGCGTGCTGCATGGGAGGAGCTGGTATCAAGACGGGGAGGAAATAGTGATCTTGGAGGAGGGTGAGGAGGTCCTTCGAATTTCTCTAGACAAGAAGGGTGAAACTAACTGGAGCTGGCTCAAGGTTTTCAGGCATCATCCCCCCGTAGATTACTCCCGATCTGACCAAACGACGCCACGCACCTACGGACGCACTAACACACCCCCCCGATGCGCTTTCTGGAATTTTTCTGTCACCGTGCTCTGGAAAGCGACCATAGCACATAGAAGTTTTAGAATCTACGTTGAATAAATATTGACTTGTAAAACTCGGGAATATTATGATTGTAAATTGTCAATTCGTTGCAGCACAATACGAACTCCATCTCGGGGAATTTTATGCGTTCGTGGTATAATCAACAATTCTCAATTAGTTTTCAAACTGCTAGGGGTCTTCTACCCTTTTTAATTCGATGCAGAACGTATATTAATTTTATTCTACAAATGAAATTCACGCGTTTCAAACAAAATTTTCTACTTGTTCTCTTTAAAGAAAATACCACCGAATAAAATACAGTAGAACCTCCGATTATTAGGTCGAATCAAAGAAAGACGGGTGTTCAGCGACGGTGAGAAAAGTTGCAGAAAGACGCGTTCTAATTAATCACACGCACACGAACAACACAGGCACAGGCGAGTCTCGACCGACACCCACGACGGAATGATCGACGACCGGACCGACGATCTCTCGGGCCCGACACACGGGTGGACAGGCACACACCTGAAAACACACAACGAATTTGTCTTACACACGTAGTAGAGAGTTTAGTTTAGAGCTAATGCTGCGCACCGAGCCGTATCATCATCGAATCATTATTCATATGTGGTCGTTAATCATCATTAACCAGGACGAGAGTTCATTAACCAGAGATTAACGGAATCATTGTCGCGCGGTCGTTAACCAGTGCATGGGGAATCGTGTCGGGCAAAAGGCCGCCGTTTCCATAAAACGAGGAATGATCTCATTCACGAATTAATACTTGCATTAGAGCTCGGCTGTGCGTCAGTAAAGTTGTGTATAACCCCGCACGGACTGTCTAGCAGCAAGCATTATCTCTAAATGTTCAATGTTTTTTTTTTTCTTCTCGGCCGGACCGCCTCGATCGGTGATCGTCGATCCCATTCTTCCAAAAACCCAGCAAACATTCGAGCTTGCCGGACGCGAAATAATAAAAGAGTCTCGCGCGAAAATCGCTCGACGGAAAGCCGCGAACGCGTTCGGTTCGAACGATCGGTTCCAAGGGGACATGAAATCGCGGTCGGATCGGGGCCGTCCGGGATTCGATACCGCTGGTCGTACAATAACAATGGCACTAACGTGGACGTGTGTGTGTGCCGGGCATGCAGGACGTCTTCGACATTCATCGCAGGCCAAGTTTGCAGGAGCTAATCGCCGACTGGCCGATACTAGCGACAACGATCAAAGAGAAGGTTCGCGACAAATCTTAAGCAACTTGTTCTTTGTTCCAAGCGCTCGTATCCACTGAACCCAGACCTGAACGATGCCGATGCCGATGCCGATGTCGATGTCGATAAGCTTCAAGTCCCGCAACGCTTCCGTAGAAACGCTCGGTCGCGGATCCTCGCTCGTTCCGCGTCAAATTTTTCAAACGCATATTCGATTCGATAGCTAGACCATTCGCGCGAGGACTCGCGATTCGGCACGTACGTTCGCAACGCGTACGCACGACGTGTACAGGGTGGTTCAATTAAATCAGACTACGTGAATATCTTCCGCAATAATACCGTTATTAAAAATATGTTATATGGAACTTGACCGGTATTATAAGATAAATAGGAAGCGAAAAGTAGTATAGTTTCAAGATAAAAATAAAACTTAAAAATAAATTAAGTTTCCAAGGCCATAATTTGTACATAAATGTATATTTCTTTATTGTATTTTAAAAAAGTACTTCTCGCATCGCATTCGTCTTTGGACACCGTTTAAATTCCATATAAAATAATTTTTGCAATATCACCATTGGGGGAGATATCCAAGTGGACTGCTATAAACATGCCACCCTGTAGTCCGAAACGTTCGAAACTCAAACAGCACACACCTCCCCTCCAATGTACAGACCTCGAACGCTCGAGAATACTACTTTATCAGAATCTAACGTCAGACTAACTGGACCAGCCGATAAAACGCCACGCTACTAATCGATCTACGGAAGAGCTCGCCCCGAGAACTCTTCGCATGCGTCCCGAACCGAAACATGAAATCGTTTCGATCGCATCGATCCAAGGAGGAATCCGATCCGCTCCGAAACCGTACGGACGATCGCGAGAGACGTTTTCGGTTGCGCTTCTAGCTTATTTGTTTCCGGTTGCTGTGCCTTGCGAGGGAACTCTCGCGATCACTTGACCCATTGGAATCTGCTTTTTGGCCTGCGCTTCACCCTCGTTTTCGAGGAGGATCATGTTCGCTTCGATGATCAGCTGTGCGACGCCTGTTCTCAGTGAAAACGATATACCGCGTGGTCGTAAAGCGAACTTCACTTTATTTTTTAATTTTCGAGTTTAGTACACGGATTACCATAGATCATCCACTTTACAACCACGCTATACATTTTCCGCCGAACATAAGGGGCACTTTGTAACGCGTGGGATTTGTTTCGATGACGAAACTGGAGGGAACTCTGCAAATTGTGCGGGCAGCTTCTTTGTTAATAATTATTGTCTGGAATAGGGATGGTCTTTTTTAATTAAATATAGGATGTAGGAGCAAAGTGAATATTTAGTTGTGTTGTTAGTACGATAATAATGTTTCAGATTATTTTTATTATTATATTATTATATTATACATTGATGAAGTCTTCTTCATAGGGGAATAGGTCTCCATCATGGAATATAAAGAATTTTGAATGTCACTATAGCTTTAAAAGTTGTCCGCACAGTTTCGAGAAAAATTGAATAGAATGTTCGCCGGAGACTCGGGTCCCACGTGTCACAGGACACCCATTGCGTCTCGCCAAAGCACAAACGATCTGCCGTACGTGTGTCTTTTTGTTTATTTTTCTTTGTAAGAGCTTCCATTTAGTATTGCTTTGGGAACCGGACTCTCGCGTAACGAAGAAACTTAGTCGATACGAATTACGCTCGATCAGACCTGTGACCGCAGACGAATTTTGTTGTTTTATAGAGTAGTGGATCTCGTAGACCCTCCCTGGCCGAATTAATTCCCGACTGGCCGATCCTGCACCATTTCACCAAGACGGAGGTTGGATCTCGTACTCCTCGACGCCCTGCGATAGAGTCTCGTGATACTTATTTCTGCCACTTTCTCGATCTACTTCTCTATCACTGCATCTCTCTCTATAAATATATTTACATCTATCTATCTCTCTCTCTCTCTCTCTACATATATATTTTTCTCAATCTGTCGACTAAATTCAACGATTAATTTCAACGATCTCTCTTCTCTCTTTTATTCTTTTTTCTCTATACATACATACACACGTTTTTTCCCTTTGATGGATCTAATCAATGTAGCTTCCGGGCGACCAGTCGCCATTTCGCGGATCTTGCAACCTTGCTCGCTCTCTATACTCTTCTCTGATCCCCTATCTTCTCTGAACACTTTTCTCTGGACCGTGTTCACGCACGGTCCTCGAAACTAAACCACGCTTCAAACCTTCCAACGACGTTCTCTCTTTATTTCTCTCTCTCTCTCTATCTCTCTATCTCTGTTTTTACATCTAATCACGGCGAGCCACCGTCTTCCTCGGCGTCCATCTTGTTTTCGACTGGTTTTTTTGGACGAGAACGGATCAGATTTTTGTGTACAGTTTTCGGCCTCTCCTCACTTTTTTTCGGTAGAGCCGGCATTTTTGACGACGGCGACGCGGTCGCCGCCGAGGCTGCCGCGCGATCGCCGGCGAGCTAGTCATCTCGTCGGGACCGCCACCGTACTCATGATATGTATATATAATTATATATTTTTGCTTACCCTTTTTTTTCACGATTTTGTACAGACATTTTTGCCCCGCCTCCTCGCCGCAGCGAGAATCTTCGAAGCTGATTCTTTTGACCACGGTCGCCTTCGATTTTTCGATTATCTTCTAACTCTTCTTCTTCCTTTTTGTACGCATAGCGACGCTGTCGTTTGCTGACGGTGCTACTCGATGTAACTGGTGTACCTTACCGCTGATAGGTCTGACCGATTAACGAACCTCTCTTATTCGCAGAAACAAGAGAGCTTCCTGAAACCACTGGTCGATCAATACGCCAAGGAGGGCAAAGACAAGAAGGTCGTGTTCGAGGCAAACTTCTCGAAACCGAACTGCAAGCCGAAATGGTTCTTCCGAAAAGACGTGAGTCGTTTGTGTCCCCTCTTGCAATCTACATCGAGCAAATCAGCAATTACATCGCCCGTTATATCCTCAGGAACTATTCCCGTCGTCGAAGTACAAGTTCAAGAACGAAGAGGATTGCTACCAGCTGATCATCTTGAACCCGAAGGTCGAGGACACCGGCAAATACACTATCGAAATATCGAACATTTCGAGCACAGGATTCCTCAACGTGGAGGGTCAGTTTCACCCCAAGGGTCCACGTTTTACTCTAACTTCTCCATTCTCATGATTACACTGCAAGCTAAAACGTTCATTTCCACTTTGCAGAACCGGATCCGACCTACACGTTCACCAAACCGCTCGCAAAGAAATCGAGCGGTTTCACGAAACACGAAGTGCTAATGGAATGTACCGTCAGCTCGAATCTCGCTCAAGTTTCATGGTACAAAGGAAAGACGAAGCTCGAGGTAAACGTCTCTCCAATTGCTCCACACTGTCAACTCTTACGCAATTTTATCTAATCGATGTTTTCTCTCGTCCCGGTTTTCAGGAAGGTGATATGTACAGTATGTCGAAGGACATGAGCGGCGTTTGCCGATTAACCATAAAGAGTGCAACGCTGGAGGACAGCGGCGAGTACACTTGCAAAATTAGCAAACAAACGGATAAGACTGAAACGGTTCTCACTGTAGTTGGTAAGGCTATTTTGTTCGATGAGTTCGTTGATCGTCTATCAAGTTTTTGGAGTGGCTCCATACAATACGTTTGTCTCCGCAGAGTATCCATACAAGTTCGTCAAGGTGCTGAAGCACCAGCAGCTCGTCGAGAAGGAGACTCTGACTCTGCTCTGCGAGCTGGACGACGCTGGCGGCGAAGTGAAATGGTTTAAGGGTGACCAAGAGATTCTACCCGATAAGAGGTAAGAGAGAAAATAGATAGAAGTGCAGACATAAATGAGCGGGATGCACTAACTGAATTATTTTCGTGCAGGGTACAAATCAAAGAGGAAGGTAGGAAGAGGAAGCTCACGATTAAGGATGTGAAAGTAACGGACGCGGGTCTGTACTCCTGCGTGAGCAACGCCGACAAAACGGAAGCCGAGATAGTCGTAAATTGTGAGTCTCTCTTCTTTTATTTCTTCTGCAACACCGTTCTTAGATCACCTATATAACGACGCTGTGTTTCTCAGACGCGAACCGCTTCAACAAGAAGCTAAAGGACACGGTGGCGGTGGAAAGGGAGAAGTTGGTGCTCGACGTGGAACTCCAAGACCAAACTGCGCCGGCCGAATGGAAGTTCAACGGCCAGCCTATCACGCCGAACGACAGGATAGAGATCAAGAACCTGGGTGGTGGCAAACATCAATTAGTGTTCAATAACGTAGACATGGCCGACGACGGTGAGATCACCTGCGAGAGCGGGCAGCTCAGTAGTAGCTGCAAGCTCACGGTGAAGAAGGGCGAGAGCAAACCAATCGTCGAGGTTCCTGACAAGGTCGAAGGTCCTTGCAGTGCGCCGATCGTGTTCGTGGTTCCATACAAGAGTAAGTAGAAGTGTCTCCATCGATGACAGCCTATTTATCGATGAGTAGCGCTTAAACGACGTTTATTGTTGCAGTCGAGGGTACGAAACAGAGTCAGGTGGAGGCCAAGTTGATGAAGGACGGCAAACCTTTGCCTCTGAAGGAGGTTGAGGTGGTCGTCGGAGAGGACAAGATCACCTTCAAGGTCAAGAAACCCTCTCGCGATCAGTCCGGCATGTACCAAGTGAAGATCGGTAACAATCAAGGAGAGGAGGTCAAGGACGTGAACATCGTCATGCAAGGTACTGTATCCCTGTTGCCAGGAACTTCACTGTTATTTAAACCTGCTGCTCCAACCATAATTGATCATGAATATTTTATCCAGACGTGCCACAACCGCCCACCGACGTCGACGTCAACGAGATCTTCCAGAACTCGTGCGTGGTGTCGTTCAAACCATCGAAGGACGACGGTGGATCACCGATCACAAAGTACGTGATCGAGCGGCTGGATCTCAGCCTGAAAGCACAATGGGACAGCGTCGGCGAGGTACAGCCGGGCGAGAAGTGCGTCTACAAAGTGGAAGACTTGATCGCGAAGAAGGAGTACAAATTCCGCATCAGGGCGGTGAACAAACTCGGCTCCAGCGAACCGGCGATGTTCGGCAAGCCGGTTCTTGCCAAGGATCCATGGGGTACGCAACTGAGAATATTATATTTTTAACACTAAACCTGCCGAGCACTAAAAGTGATCAACGTGTAATATTTTATAAGAACTACGATATTAAATCATAGGACAATGGCTATAATATTCTTGGTTTATTACAGACGAGCCGGGCAAACCCACAAACGTGGACGTGACCGATTGGGACAAAGACCACGCGGACCTGAAATGGACCAAGCCGGAGAACGATGGTGGTGCGCCTATTACGGGCTACATAATCGAATACAAAGAGAAATTCGGCAAAGAATGGGTGAAGGGCAAAGAGATCGAGGGCGACGTCACGCAGGCGACGATCGATGGCTTGAAAGAGGGCACACAGTACGAGTTCAGGATCAGGGCGGTGAACAAAGCTGGTCCTGGTGAGCCTTCGGACGCTACCAAGCCCATCATTGCCAAGTGCCGATTCGTCAAACCGTACATCGTTGGCGACGGCCTGACAAACCTAATCGTTAAGAAGGGACAAGTGATCAAATATGACATTAAATACGCCGGCGAACCGGAACCGGAAGTGCACTGGTTCCTCGGGGAGAAGGAGTTGATCCAGGACGCGGCCGAGAGGATTACGATCGACAAATACGAGAGGAACACAGTCCTGACCGTCAGGAAGACGACCAGACCCGACTCAGGGAAGTACAAGCTGGTCCTGACCAACAGCTCGGGAACCTGCGAAAGCATAGCCGACGTTGTTGTCCTTGGTACGTTACCACTTTCTTGTTCTATTATGTAATCTTGCTGTTCGAGGCATGAAGTATATTAATTGGCAATTGTTTCTATTTGTCAGACAAACCTGCGCCACCGAAGGGTCCGTTGAAGGTGGAAGAGGTACGCGCCGACCACGTCAAAGTCAAATGGGAGCGACCTCCTGACAATGGTGGCACAGACATCACCGGATATGTCCTGGAGAAAATGGATATGGACACAGGCCGATGGGTTCCCGCTGGCGAAGTCGGGCCCAACGAAGACTCCTTCACTTTCAGTGGTCTCACACCGAAGAAGAAGTACAAGTTCCGCGTAAAAGCCGTCAACAAGGAGGGCGAGTCTGAGCCTCTCGAAGTCGAGGAGGCTATTCTCGCCAAGAACCCCTACGGTAAGTATCTTCAATCCGGAATCTGTTCTTTGGAAGGCTGATTCCTTAAGCTTGACACACTTTTGGTTATGAAACGATCTCTTGACCTCGTCTTTTTTTTCTTTGTTAGACGAGCCTGGCAAACCCGGAAAGCCCGAGATATTCGATTACGACAACGTAAGCGTATCCTTGAAATGGAAGAAGCCGGACGTCGACGGCGGCAGACCGATCACGCACTACACCATCGAGATGAAAGACAAGTTCGCGGTGGACTGGGTCGAGGTCGCGAAGACAGAGGATGCCAACCCGGAGGGTAAAGTGGAAGGATTGAAGGAGAAGATGGTTTATCAATTCCGAGTCCGGGCGCACAACAAGGCAGGTCCTGGTCAGCCTAGCGAGCCTACCGACAACCACGTGTGCAAGCACAGAAACCGTTAGTATACTCGGGCCAATATGATCCTTGATTAATCTCTTAAGCTATAGCATGAGCTTTCTCTACTCGATCGTACCCTATTCCAGTGAAACCAAGGATCGACAGGACCAACTTCAAATCGATCATCATCAAGGCCGGTCGCACGCACAAGTGGTCTGTGGACATCATCGGCGAGCCACCGCCAGAACCAAAATGGATCTGGCGAGACAATATTCCTTTGACGAACACCGAGCGCATCAAGATCGAGAACGTCGACTATCACACCGACTTCACGATCGTGAACGCGCAGCGTAAGGACACCGGCAAATACACCCTTATCGTCGAGAACGTAAACGGCAAAGACGAAGAGACCGTAGAACTCACTGTGCTTGGTAAGTTACGTCATAAATGTTTGACTATCTTGTAATGGAATTTAGGGAGATCTGTGCTTATCGAGCTATTATTATTCAGGAAAACCAGGAGCCCCGAAGGGTCCGCTGGAGGTGACCGACGTGACCGCTACGTCGGCCAAGGTCAAATGGGAGAAACCGGAGGACGACGGCGGTGTGCCGATCAAGGAATACGAGATCGAGAAGCTGGACACGAAGACCGGCAAGTGGGTCAGAGTGGGCAAGGTCCCTGGCAACTCACCATTGACAGAGTTCGAAGTGACTGGACTGAATCCTGGCAGCGAGTACAAGTTCCGCGTGACTGCCGTCAACGACGAGGGCGACTCCGAGCCTCTCGAGAGCGAGAGGCCGATTATCGCCAAGAACCCATACGGTGAGCTAGTCGAGCAAGAATCATTCCTCTTCTTTTTGTTCAAACTGTTCTAAATTCAATCGATTTCGTTCACAGATGAACCTCACAAACCCGGAACGCCGGAGATCACCGATTACGACAACGAGTCGGTCAGCTTGAAATGGACGCCTCCCGACTTCGACGGCGGTGCGCCGATCGAGAAGTACATCATCGAGAAGAAGGATCGCTACAAGCCGGACTGGGAGAAAGCGATGGAGGTGCCCGGCAATCAGCTGGAGGCTAAGGTGGCCGATCTCAAAGAACGTGGAGAGTATCAGTTCAGGATAATCGCCGTGAACAAAGCTGGTGTATCTCCACCGTCGGACGCGTCGAAGATGCAGATCTGCAAGCACAAATCTCGTGAGTATTCTCGTCCTCTGTTTTTTACAGTTTTGTTTGAATCATTTATTTATTTCTTTGATTTATTTATCGTCTGTTGTTTATCACAGTGAAACCGAGAATCGATCGCACCAACTTGAAACCGATCACTGTCAGAGCTGGCAAGACCATCAAGTACGACGTAGATGTCCGCGGTGAACCGCCACCAGAGCTCACATGGTACCACGTGAACACAGCGATGAAGACGGGAGAAAACATTGAAATTATCAATGTCGACTACAACACGAAGCTCAATATTACCGACTGCCTGCGCAAAAACACCGGCGTCTGGAAGATAAAGGCTGTGAATCCGCATGGCGAAGACGAAGCCGAAGTCGAGATTACCATTCTCTGTAAGTTTGACATGCACGTAGTAATATCGGAGTCATAGCAGAAACAAATTAACGACGTCTGTGATTTTACAGCGGCTCCTGGCAAGCCGAAGGGTCCTCTGAAAGTGTCGGACGTCACGAAGAACGGATGCAAGTTGAAATGGGGCAAACCAGAGGACGATGGTGGTAAACCTGTTACTGGTTACCAAGTTGAGAAGCTGGACAAGGCTACCGGTAGATGGGTACCGGTTGGAC
This sequence comes from Augochlora pura, assembly GCF_028453695.1. Classification (NCBI taxonomy): domain Eukaryota; kingdom Metazoa; phylum Arthropoda; class Insecta; order Hymenoptera; family Halictidae; genus Augochlora; species Augochlora pura. The sequence goes on from NC_135781.1 coordinate 3,716,215, forward strand.
GCACCAACGATACCGAAATGGACATCAAGGGACTCCAGGAAGGTCACGAATACGAGTTCAGGGTTAAAGCCATCAACGAGGAGGGCGAGTCAGAACCTCTGGTCACTGATAGCACCACTCTCGCCAAGAATCCCTACGGTAATACAGATTTTCATGCAGTATTTTTGTCAATGATAGAAATAGAAATATTGGAAAAGAGTTGAAAGTTCTAATAATCGAACAACATTTCTTTCAGACGTATCCGGCAAGCCTGGTGTACCAGAATTCGAGGACTGGGACGTTGACCGTGTGGACCTGAAGTGGGAACCACCGAAAGACACCGGAGGCGCGCCCATTACTGGTTACATCATTGAAATGAAAGAGAAGCCGTCGACCCACTGGCAGGAAGCCACGGTGACGGAATCACCGCAGCCAAAGGGCCGTGTCACCGGTCTCAAGAAGGGCTCGGTCTACCAGTTCCGAGTGCGTGCGGTGAACAAGGCTGGACCATCGGAGCCTAGCGACTCAACGAAACCGCATACCGCTAAGGCTCGATACCGTGAGTGTTCTTTAACTCAACAAATCCTTGAAATACCGGCGAAACACTCGTGAGTCTAACCTACCTTCTCATTTCAGTGAAACCACACATCAATCGTGACAAGCTACAACAAATCAAGGTCAGAGCTGGTCAGATGGTGAAACTGGAAGTCGACGTGGAAGGTGAACCGCCTCCAACGGTGACCTGGAACTTCGGCGGCGCAGTTCTGCAGACCGGAGCTAATGTCAAGATCGATAATGAAGATTATCTGACCAAGATTCACTTGACGGACACCAGTCGCAAGCTGAGCGGCAAATACACCATCAAAGCCGTGAACGACTCGGGCCAGGACGAGGCCGACGTTGATATAATCATCCTCGACAGACCCGGAAAACCGGAGGGACCTCTGGAGGTGACAGACGTCCACAAAGAGGGATGCAAGCTGAAATGGAGCAAGCCGAAAGACGATGGTGGTCTGCCTCTGTCGAGCTATGTAATCGAGAAGATGGATGCGGTCACTGGAAGATGGGTGCCCGCTGGCATCGTCGATCCTGACAAAACCGAGCACACTATTACCGGTCTGGAACCTGGCCACAAGTACGAGTTCCGTGTCAAAGCTGTTAACGAAGAGGGAGAGTCGGAACCGCTGCAAACAGACACTGCGATCGTTGCTAAGAACCCCTATGGTACGTAGACAAGAAAATGTCTTTTTACAGGAAAGAAGAGTGTTCTTGATGTTCTAATGTATTGAATCTATTCTCAGATGTTCCTGGAGCACCTGGCCTGCCAGAAATCATCGACTGGTCTGAGAACATGGTCAAACTGAAGTGGGAACCGCCCATAAGGGATGGTGGAGCGAAGATTACCGGCTATATCATCGAAATGAAGGACAAATTCGGCACTCAATTCGTTAAGGCTGCCGAAACCCAAGGCCCTACCTGCACAGGAACAGTTACCAGGCTTGAGGAAGGAAACCAATACCTATTCCGAGTCCGAGCTGTGAACAAAGCGGGTCCTGGCGAACCCAGCGAGGCTACCAATCCGCACACAGCTAAGGCTCGTTGGCGTAAGTCGTCATTGCAATTAGAATTGTCATCTCTTGACCTAATGAACATATGGACCTTTCTTATCGCACAAAAATCTTACAGTGAAACCGTTCATCGATCGCACGAACCTGCAACCCATCACTGTAAAGGTTGGCCTGACGGTAACCTTGGACGTCAACATAATCGGAGAGCCCCCACCAACCGTAACCTGGTCGTTCGAAGGAAAAGAGCTGAAATCGGATGACACGATCCGTATCGATAACATCGACTACAACACCAAGTTCTTTATCCTAAAGACTAAGAGAACTCACACCGGCAAGTACGTGATCAACGCGAAGAACGAGGTGGGCGAGGACACAGCCGAAGTTGAGATCGCTGTCCTCGGTAAACCTGGCAAACCGAAGGTAGGTCTTTTCCAATCAACGAAAGAGTTTATCGTTTCTCTTCAGGGTGCTAACACGTCATCTTTCTGTTGGTAGGGTCCTTTGGAGGTGTCTGACGTGAACAAACACGGCTGCAAGTTGAAATGGGAGAAACCGGAAGACGACGGTGGCGCTCCGGTCGAGTACTACGAGATCGAGAAACTGGATCCTCTCACTGGACAATGGATCCCTTGCGCAAAATCCACAGAGCCGGAATGCACGATCACCGGTCTACAGGAAGGCAAACCGTACAAGTTCCGTGTGAAAGCGGTGAACAGAGAGGGCGAGTCCGACGATCTAGAGGCGGATAAATCTATCATTGCCAAGAATCCATTCGGTACTGATCTTCGACAATTTCCTGTACAGTTATAGGACTTTATAGGTTGATCAGGACGACACGATAACGATAATTCATTTCAGACGAACCTGGCAAACCCGGTCGTCCAGACATCAAGAACTGGGACAAGGACTTCGTGGACCTCGAATGGACGCCACCGAAAGACGACGGTGGTGCTCCTATCGAGAAGTACATCATACAGATGAGAGACAAAGAAGGAAGACAGTGGATAGACGTCGCGAAGGTGTCGGGTGATCGCAACGCCGCTAAAGTCACCGATGGAATCGAGGAAGGTCACGAGTACGAGTTCAGGGTGGTGGCTGTGAACAGAGCCGGACCTGGCGAGCCTAGCGACACTTCGAAGAGCGTCGTAGCTAAACCGCGATTCTGTAAGTGATTGAAAGTGGTTCATTGCTTCTGCTACTTCGAAACTGTTTAATAACCATTTCTCTCTCTTATAGTGGCTCCACGTATCGACCGCAAGAACCTCCAGAAGAAGGTGATGCGGGTGGGACAGATGTTGCGCATCGAGGCGAGTATCCAAGGCGAACCTCCACCATCCGTCACATGGATGTTTAAGGACGCCATTCTGAAGAGCATGGATCGTCTCAAGATCGAGAACGAGGATTACCACACCACGTTCATCATCACGAAACTGCAGAGGATCGACACCGGCACCTACACGGTGATTGCAAAGAACGACAGCGGTACCGATCAAGTGGAGATTGAACTCCAGGTGCTGAGCAAGCCTGGCAAACCCAAGGGACCTCTCGAAGTATCCGATGTCACAGCGGAGGGCTGCAAGCTCAAATGGGACAAACCAGACGACGATGGTGGCGAGCCAGTCGATCACTACGTCATCGAAAGGATGGACGTGGATACTGGAAGATGGGTACCTTGCGCCACGAGCAAAACTCCCGAAGCTGATGTTACCGGCTTGAACGAAGGCAAGGACTACATGTTCCGCGTGAAGGCTGTCAACTCCGAGGGCGAGTCAGAGCCTTTGGAGACGGCGATCCCGACTACGGCGAAGAATCCCTACAGTATGTATAACAGTTTGATTTGATTGGGATCTTTTATTGTATTCCAGATGTTTAACAAATAATTTGATATTACAGCCGAGCCCGACCCGCCCGGCAAGCCAGACCTGAAGGACTGGTCTAAACAGCACGTCGATCTAAAGTGGAAGGCTCCGAAGAAAGACGGCGGAGCACCGATCGAGAAGTACATCATTGAGAAGAAGGATCAATTCGGCAAATGGCAGAAGGCTGCTGAGGTGCCTGGCAACAAGACCGAAGGACGGGTTGAAGACCTGATCGAAGGACAGAAATATCAATTCCGGGTGAGGGCGGTGAACAAGGGCGGCCAGAGCAAGCCTAGCGAAGCTAGCGACAGCTTGATCGCCAAGGACCGCTATGCTGCGCCGAAGATCGATCGCACGAACATGAAGGACCTCACAGTTAAGGCAGGCAATCACATTCGCATAGATGCGAAAGTGTCCGGAGAGCCACCTCCAACTAAGACGTGGTACCTAAACAAGGCCAAACAGGAGACCGGAGGTATCCTGTCGATCGAGCTGGAAGACTACAGAACTAAGTACATCGTGATGTCGGCGAGCAGGGCTCACTGCGGAACGCTGACTCTGAAGGCTGAGAACAGCTCCGGCAAAGACGAGGCGTCGATCGAAATCCTGGTGCTGGACAAACCAAGCAAACCGGAGGGTCCTCTGAAGGTATCCGACGTGCACAAGGAAGGATGCACGCTGAAATGGAACCCACCGTTGGACGACGGCGGCACTCCAGTCGACCATTACGTCGTCGAGAAAATGGACACGGAAACGGGAAGATGGATCCCCGTGGGACGCACCAAGGATCCCAACATGGTCGTTGAAAATCTTGTGCCCGGACAGGAGTACAAGTTCCGAGTCGCCGCTGTTAATGCGGAAGGTGAATCGGAACCATTGGAGACAGACTATGGAGTTGTGGCCAAGAATCCATTCGGTTGGTATCTGATTTCTTATTCTAGTCACAAGCCAAAGTGTCTCTATGGAATCGACGACTGCTAATTGCTGTGCTTTTCTTTTGCAGACGAACCAGGACCACCTGGTCGTCCAGAGGCTACCGACTGGGACAAAGATCACATTGACCTGAGATGGACTCCACCATTGAAGGATGGTGGATCTCCAATCACCGGATACATTGTGGAGAAGCGCGAGAAGGACAGTCCGCGATGGATAAAGGCTTTGGAAACCGGACCCGACTGCAAGGGACGCGTCGACAACCTCGATGAAGGCGTTGAATACGAATTCCGCGTGAGGGCCATCAACGCAGCTGGCCCTGGCGAGCCATCCGACACTAGCAAACCCATCACGGCCAAGAGTCGAAGACGTAAGTATCTATTGCGTTGCATCTTCCGCTTCTTGCACTGTTCAGAAAATTGTGAAATATTCTGCGACAGGTTCAGGTTTAGCATTAAGGGAACCTACCTGTAACTAACGTAGGTTATAGTAGCATTAGTCCTGTTGACCTGAACAGTCACAAGAATTAATGATACCTTTTTCATAAACCGACGATCATACCTAACGTTCAATCTGGTATTCCGTTTACAGTCGCACCGAGGATTGACCGGAAGAACTTGCGCGACATTACGGTTCGCGAGAACGAAGCATTCCACTTCGACGTTAAGATCATCGGTGAACCGCCGCCAGATGTCACCTGGGTCCTGAACAACAAGAGCATCCAAGTGACGACGTTCCGTCGCATACAGAACGTCCCGTACAACAGCAAGTTCTTCAACGACAAGCCCGAACGCAAAGACAGCGGCATCTACAAGATCACCGCAGTAAACCAACACGGTTCGGATACGGCCGACGTCGAAGTTACCGTTGTCTGTAAGTAGTCTCTTCGTTTCCAGTTGGGACGACTCTTCGGCGACGAATGGGATATGTTCTCTACAACGTTGTAAATTACTTTCAGCGAAACCTGGCAAACCGGAAGGACCGTTAGAGGTGTCCGATGTCCACAAAGAGGGATGCACACTCAAGTGGAAGAAGCCGAAAGATGACGGTGGTGAACCGATCGAGGGATACCTCGTGGAGAAGTTCGATCCGGAAACCGGTGTTTGGTTGCCTGTCGGCAAAACAATGGGTCCTGAGATGAAGGTGGAAGGACTGACGCCTGGACACGAATACAAGTTCAGGGTGAAAGCGCTTAACAAGGAAGGAGAGTCGGAGCCATTGGAGACTTTCGGTTCGATCGTCGCCAAAGATCCGTTCAGTACGTATCTGTTTGCCATGGAAACGAGCGCATACTTAGGAGGTCTCTTTAATTTCACTTGTGAAACAAATCTCACTTATAAAAACTTCTTGGTGTTAGGTAGAAAATTTCTTTTTTCTTTAACAATTTTAGTAACTTGAAAATAATGTAATGAGTGTAATGAATCTTCTCGTTTTTGTCATAAATGTATAAAGTCCGCAGTTTAGTCGTAATAATCAGATCATCGGGCTAGGAAGACCTCTCAAATTCTTCGTAAATGGTGTGTTTGATCAAACGACTCTTTTTAGCTGTCCCAAGTCCTCCGGGAGCACCGGAGCCGGTCGATTGGACCGCGAACCAGGTGGAGCTCACCTGGAAGGAGCCGGTCAGCGATGGAGGATCGCCTATCACTGGATACATTGTCGAAAAGAAAGACAAATACAGCACGATGTGGGAAAAAGCTGTGGAAATCGAAATACCGTCCACGAGAGCCATGGTCCATGGTCTTATCGAGGGCAATGATTACCTGTTCCGTGTGATCGCTGTGAACAAGGCCGGCCAATCGGAGCCTGGAGATTCCAGCAAGACGTTCACGGCGAAACCACGCTTCTGTAAGTATCTAGGAACAAGTAATCTATCATCTATAAAAAGTATGTTAAGACTTAATAATTTTTTCTTGAATAATTTTTTTAAAATTAGTCCAAATGAGTTGAATATTATTGAGATGTCAGCACAACTAATTTTCTAGAAAACTAGTAGATCTAAAATATCAAAAAAATCCAAATGATTGGGATCAATTTTAAAAAAGTGCCACCGCTTGAAAAAGGTGTTAACATAGTTTCTAACGCGAGCGTATATATCAATAAACAAAGAGTTTCATTCTCGTCGCCCGTGGCGCGGATCCAAATTTTTCATTTCATCCTGTTCATTATCCCTGACACGAATACATTAGGAATAATTAGCGAGCTGGTGGTTCCGACAATAGCGTACCGAGCGTTTTATAAATAATCAACATTGGCACCTATCGGTCCATCAAGCTCACCTATAAATTCTCATTGTTTCAGTGGCACCTAAGATCGATCGACGCAATCTAAGGGATGTCACTCTGTCCGCCGGCTCTCTATTGAGGTTCGACGCGAACGTGATCGGAGAACCGCCACCACACATCGAGTGGCGATACGGAGCGATCCCGTTGCACTCCGACAGAAAGGTTCAAATTGACAACTCGGAGTACAGCACCAAGTTCAGTATCCGACCGGTGTCACGCGACGACAGCGGCGATTACACTGTCACAGCTCACAACACCTCCGGCAGAGATTCGGTCACGGTACAGGTTACTGTCACAGACAAGCCGATGCCGCCGGAAGGACCACTTCAGATCTCGGACGTCCACAAGGAGGGCTGCAAGCTCAAATGGAAGAGGCCAAAGGACGACGGTGGTACTCCGATCGAGTACTACCAGGTGGATAAAATGGACCCGGAGACTGGATGCTGGGTACCTTGCGGCAGATCTACCGAACCAAGTAAGAATCTCTCCCACAAAAAATCAAAACTTTCAAGAATCTTAAAGTACTCCGCGGGAGGTTCAAAAGTTCTGGAGTGTAAGTGATAGAATGAAATTAATTTAATGGTATGTCTTTAGATCTGGAGGTGACTGGTTTGACACCGGGCAAAGAATACTTGTTCCGTGTCAGTGCAGTGAACGCCGAGGGAGAGTCCAAGCCTCTGGAGGCAGAGCAAGCCATTTTGGCCAAGAATCCGTTCGGTAAGTCTGTCGATTACGATTTTTTAAATATCAGAGAAACGAGGTAGAAAGTGTCAGTGTTAATGCGTTGTGTTTGGAACCTTCAGACGAGCCGGGCAAGCCAGGCGATCTCCGAGCAACCGACTGGGACAAGGATCACGTAGACCTTGCCTGGACACCGCCTACCAACGACGGTGGATCGCCCATAACCGGCTACATCATCGAGAAGAAAGATAAATACGGCGAATGGGAGAAGGCTGTGGAAGTGCCGGCGGATGAGACCTCCGCCACTGTTCCCGACCTGATCGAAGGCCAGCCGTACGAGTTCCGCGTGCGCGCTGTGAACAAAGCCGGCCCTGGCGAGCCATCCGATCCAACGCCAACGATCATTGCGAAACCGCGAAATCTGGCGCCGAAGATCGATCGCACGAATCTGATCGAGGTTAAGATCAAGGCAGGTCAGAACTTCAGCTTTGACGTCAAAGTGACCGGCGAACCACCGCCAACCACCAGGTGGAAGTTGAACGGCCGGGAAGTCAGGCCGACCGATCGCATCAAGGTTAAACACCAGGACTACAATACGAGCTTGAGTGTCCGCATGGCCGTTAGAGAGGATTCTGGCAAATACATAATCACCGCCGAGAACAGAAGCGGCGAAGACGAAGCTGTCGTGAAAGTGACGGTCCTGGACAGGCCGAGCCCGCCTCAAGGACCGCTCAGAGCATCCGACGTTCACGCGGAAGGATGCAAACTGAATTGGAAACCCCCGGAGGATGATGGCGGACAACCGGTGGAGAAATACGTCGTCGAGAAGATGGACGAAGCTACCGGCCGATGGGTACCTGCCGGAGAAACCGACGGACCCGAGACATCCCTTCAAGTCGAAGGACTCACACCTGGGCACAAGTACAAGTTCAGAGTCCGGGCAGTTAACAAGCATGGAAAGTCAGAACCGCTGGCTTGCATGCAGACCATCGAGGCGAAGAATCCATTCGGTGAGTGGTGCATTTCAACTGCGTCGCTATCGAAAGCATTGTACTTTGAGCTAAACAACTGTGGACGTGTATTCGTAGACTTAATATACACGTGTTTAGATCCGTACAATTTTTAATATACGTGTACACGTGTATTCCAATTCGACAGTTTCGGCTGCGATAGTTTCATCAAGATACTCATGATTGTTGTTTGCTTGCAGACGAGCCAGGCAAACCCGGAGTGCCTACAGTCAGCGATTACGACTCGGACTTCGTGGAGCTGCAATGGGACCGCCCACACGAAGACGGTGGTTCTCCTATCACCGGCTACATCATAGAGAAACGCGATAAGTACAGCCCTACTTGGGAGAAATGCGCCGAAGTAGAAGGCGATGTGAATCGCGGAAAGGTGAACGATCTGATTGAGGGTACTCACTACGAGTTCCGCGTGAGGGCGGTCAACAAAGCTGGACCTGGCGAACCGTCGGACGCCTCCAAATCGCATTTGGCCCGTCCCAAGAACCGTAAGTAGCGTCATCTTCCTCTGTCTATTCCTCTGAAATCCATGCATCTGAATTTATCACATGGACTAATTCTTTTGCAGTTCCTCCGAGAATCGACAGGAAGTACATGTTGGACGTGAAGGTGAAAGCAGGTGGCTTCTACGACTTCGACGTCCCAGTTATCGGCGAGCCGCCTCCAACGAAGACGTGGACGCTAAAGGGCACACCGGTGATCGGCGACGACCGCATCAAGGTCATAAACGAAGACTACAACACCAAAGTCCGAGTAATCGAGGCCAGACGGTCCGACTCCGGTGTGTACACGCTAGAAGCGAAGAACGTGAACGGTAGGGACGCTGCCACGCTGACCGTAAACGTCTTGGACGTGCCAGCCCCGCCGGAAGGTCCTCTAAAGATCGATAACGTGACCAAGAACGGATGCAACCTGAAATGGCGACCGCCGAAAGACGACGGCGGCTCGGAGATCCAATACTACCAGGTCGAGAAGATGGACACGGAGAACATGCGATGGGTGCCAGTGGCAGAAGCGAACACCACTTCTGCTCACGTCGACCACCTGATCGAAGGACACGACTACCAGTTCCGAGTTCGAGCCGTGAACAAGCAAGGAGAATCCATGCCGCTCACAGGCATGGACACCATCACTGCCAAGGACCCTTACGACAGACCCGACAGACCTGGCGCGCCTGTTGCCACCGACTGGGACAAAGACCATGTCGACTTGGAATGGCCAGTGCCTAAGAAGGACGGCGGATCGCCCATCACAGGGTACATCATCGAAAAGAAGCCGCGATTCGGATCCTGGGAGAAGGCCGTGGAGCTCGATGGCAGCAAGAACAGCGGCAGAGTTCCCGATCTGGTTGAAGGAACAGAGTACGAGTTCAGGGTGATCGCCGTCAACAAGGCTGGCCTTAGCGAGCCTTCCGACGCCTCCTCGCCTATCGTTGCTAAACCACGCTTCCGTAAGTATAACGATCGATTCGTGAAATATTAAATTAGGTTGAGACATAGTTTCGATAATGGAAAGACTACAGCAGCTAACTGTAACATTTTTCACAACAGTCGCCCCATCGTTCGACCCGCACGCTCTAAGCGACCTGGTCGTCCGAGCTGGACAAAAGATCAGCTACATCATACCCATTCAAGCCTCTCCGAAGCCCATGGCCACCTGGACCCTGGACGGTTCCGTGATCATGGCAGACTCCCGCCACGAGATGTACACTACCAACACGGAGACCACATTCGAGATTCCATTCTCCGTTCGCTCAGACACCGGTCGTTACGCGTTGACTCTCGTCAACGATCACGGAAAGTGCAGCGCCAATGCAAGGGTTACGGTCCTCGACAGGCCATCGCCACCGCAGAAACCGCTCGATATCAGCAACATCACCAAGGAAGGTTGCCATCTAGCTTGGGGTCATCCTCTGGACGACGGAGGCAGTCCTATCTTGCACTACATCATCGAGAAAATGGACTTGTCTCGTGGTACCTGGTCCGATGCTGGAATGAGCATGGTTCTGAGCCACGAAGTCGCTAGACTGACGCATCGCAAGGAGTATCTGTTCCGCGTGAAAGCGGTCAACACCATCGGCGAGTCCGATCCACTCGAGGCACCGAGAAGCATCGTTGCTAAGAACGAGTTTGGTTAGTTGATAAAGTTGATAGTTATAACTATATCTATTGGAAGCTGAAAAGATAGCAATTATTACACTAATTTTAGTGCTAACTATAAAAATTCCCACTTGTTATCTATGACCTCTCAGTTGACAACTTCCAGCTCCCGATGTAGACTGCCACTCGCGTTTAGATCTCTAAGAACGTTTGATATTTTTAGATGAACCGGACGCTCCTGGAAGGCCACTGATTACGGACTGGGACAAAGACCACGTCGATCTGCAATGGCCAGCGCCTACTAATGACGGTGGTTCACCGTTGACTGGATACATTATTCAGAAGAAGGAGAAGGGTTCACCATACTGGGTGAATGCTGTTCACGTACCTCCGAATCAGACCAACACCACCGTACCCGATCTAACGGAAGGACAAGAATACGAATTCCGTGTGATCGCGACGAACGCTGCCGGACAGTCAGAGCCATCCGAGCCTAGCGATCTTATCACTGCCAAACCGCGTCATCGTGGGTGTTCTACTAAGATGAACAATAATACCTAATTCTATACATAGAAACATCCGCTAATGAGAAACATTCTTTGAAATATTTCAGTTGCCCCGAAGATCAAGACACCTCTGCAAGACATCCGCGTCAAGGCCGGACTGATCTTCCATGTCGACATCGACTTTGTCGGCGAGCCAACGCCGGAAGTCGTTTGGACGGTCGGCTCCAAAGATTTACAAACTACAGACAGGACCACCGTCACTTCCATCGGCTACCACACCATTGTTCACACGGTGAACGCCAAGAGATCCGACTCCGGACTGTATCACTTGTTGCTGAAGAACAGCAGTGGTATAGACGAGGGTAGCTTCCAAGTGATCGTTCTCGACAGACCAGGTCCGCCTGAAGCACCTCTCGAGTATGAGGAAATCACGAGCCAGTCGGTTACGCTGTCCTGGAAACCACCGAAGGACAACGGTGGCAGCGAGATTACGTTAGTATAAATTAAAAAATTAATGAGTCTTTACTTCCGCCCTCTGACATAGAAATAGACTTCAGTCTTTATTACTCTCACTTAACTCAATATATTCTGCTCTCCATTCCGTCTCTTTCTTAAATATTTGAGAGCGCGTTAGTATAAGTAGTATTAATAAGTAGTAGTAATAAAATATTACTTTTTCCAGCGGGTACGTGATCGAAAAACGCGATCTGACCCACGGTGGCGGTTGGGTACCAGCGGTGACACATGTTAATCCGAAGTTCAACCACGCCACCGTCCCAAGATTGCTCGAAGGCACTACTTACGAATTTAGAGTGTCTGCTGAGAACCTTCAGGGACGTTCTGATCCACTGACCACGGATCACTCCATCGTCGCCAAGAATCAATTCGGTAATGCACTATGTTCTCTAAAGTTCTAAATTCTGTAAACCACGAGTGAAAAGATCTTTGTTTCTAAATGATCAATTTTTGTACAGTCGCACCTGGACAGCCCGGTAAACCAGAACTGGTCGATGCCGACAAAGATCACATCAAGATCAGATGGGCCACACCAATCAGCAACGGCGGGTCGAAGATCATCGGCTACGACGTCGAGCGCCGCGACAGAGCAACCGGTCGCTGGCTGAAGATGAACAAGGAGCCTGTGAAGAACACAGAATTCTACGACGATCATGTGACCGAGGGCCACGCATATGAGTACCGCGTGACCGCGATCAACGCTGCCGGATCCGGTAAACCTAGCGACACCTCATCGGTGTTTATTGCTAAGCCGATGAAGGAGAAACCGAAGTTGAACCTCGACGCCCTGATCGGACGCAAGATCAAGGTCCGAGCCGGAGAACCGATCAACGTGAACATTCCACTGTCTGGAGCTCCAACGCCCACGATCGAATGGACCAGGAACGCCAGGCCGGTTCTGGAAACTCTGCGAATCTCGGTACGAGCGACGGTCCAAATCCAAGCCTAAACATATTAGGTCGAGTCATAAGTAACTTCCGATGACCCACTATGAGTTACCGGAATAAACGATCTTTTGGTTTCACTAGAAATAAATAAGGGTAAAAAATAAATAAAAGAAGGGAAGAATGAAAATTCTTGTAAAAAGTGGAAGTTATTTATTCTGACTCGATCTAATTTATTTATCCATACGATTAAAGTGTTTTATAATTTTGTTATTATTTAGTTAAATTCGCCTAGATTTGTACATGGTAAACCTCCATTTTCAGACCGAGACGAAGAGCGACCGCACCAGTCTGTCGATCGAGAAATCGGTCCGAGACGACGGCGGTCTCTACTGTGTTTCGGCGACGAACGAGTATGGCAGGGACTCTGCAGAGATCGAGGTGATCGTTGTCGACAGACCGGGACCACCTCAAGGCCCACTGCAGTACACTGGCACCACTCAGGAGTCCGTATCGCTATCGTGGAACAAGCCTTTGGACGACGGCGGTTCCGACATCACAAACTACATTGTGGAGGTGTCGGACTACGGCGTCGACAATTGGAGACAGACGCCTGGATACTGTCCAAGGACCAGCTACACTGCCAAGGGACTCACCGAGGGCAAGAAGTATATCTTCAGGGTCCGAGCCGAGAACATGTACGGCGTGTCGGAGCCGCTGGAAGGCAAACCAGTGGTCGCGAAGAGCCCGTACGATCCTCCAGACGCGCCCAGCCAGCCGGAGATCCTCGGATACACTCCGAACAGCTGCAGCCTCTTCTGGAACCCACCGCTCAACACCGGTGGCAAACCTATCACAGGTGTGGAACTGTTTTTCGCTCGTCGTCATACGATATTTTCCTTCAAGGAGATCGTTTCATGTTTTAACCGTCTGTAATTCGTTAGGTTACTATGTGGAGAGGCGCGAGCGTGGTGGAGAATGGCTGAAGGTCAACAACTATCCTACTCCGAACACCACGTTCACGGTACAGGATCTCCACGAGGGATCCAAGTACGAATTCAGGGTTATCGCGGTGAACGAAGCCGGTGCTGGCAAACCCAGCAAGCCTACCGAGCCGATCACCGCTGGACACCAACGTTGTAAGTGTTAGAAACTAGTGTACATGGTCGATCGACTTCTTCGTATAGTTATAAAACCCTTCTGCTTTCCCAACTTCTAATCGCGTTCTTGTTCTTAAAGGGTCTTGATCCTCATACTAGTAAGACAATTTATGTCTCGTCGATAAAAGAAATAGAGTAACCTAAAATATTCTTTACCAGTGCGTCCGGATCCTCCCGATGCACCGAAGCCCGACAGAATCACCAAGGACTCGGTGACTCTGAGCTGGCGTCCTCCACGCAGCGACGGCGGCTCCAAGATCAGAGGATACATTGTCCAGATCAAGCAGAGAGGACAGGACGAATGGGACGAGGTAAACGGAGCCCTGATACCGACGAACGTCTACACGGTGCCCAAGCTGAAGGAGGGCGAGGAGTACCTCTTCAGAGTGATTGCCGTGAACGATGTCGGCAACAGCGACCCGAGCAAGGCAAGCAACCCTATAGTCATCGAGGAACAGCCAAACAAGCCAGTCATGGACCTGGGAGGCGTTCGCGACATCACCGTCCGCGCCGGCGAAGACTTCTCCATTCACGTGCCTTATATTGGCTTCCCGAAACCCACTGCCACATGGTACGCCAACGATGTCGTCAAAGACGAGAGCGACCATCGCGTGCACCAACAGCTTGCCGACGATTACGCCAGGTAATTAGAAGATCATTGGGGTAAGAAAGACGCGATGATGTTCGTGGTTTAATTAATTTCTTGTTTGCAGTTTGGTGGTGAAGAACTCGAAGCGATCCGATGGAGGAGTATACAGACTCCAACTGCGCAATTCTTCCGGCTTCGACACAGCCACCTTGAACGTCAAAGTCCTCGACAGACCAAATCCACCGGAGAACCTCCATGCCGACGAATTCGGAGGAGACGCTCTAACCTTATTCTGGAACCCGCCGAAAGACAACGGTGGCGCAGACATCACCAACTATGTCCTCGAGAAACGCGAGCCGAAGGGCACGTGGTCAAAGGTTCGTTAGAGTTACATTTAGTGTCTCATGATCGTAATACTAGTTTACTTATCGCTTTTCCACGATTACAATCAATAGGTGAGCAGCTACATCACAACACCGTTCGTCCGAGTCAGGAATCTGACGGTCGGAAGCACCTACGAGTTCCGCGTGATGGCGGAGAATCAGTACGGCACCTCAGATCCAGTGACCACGATGGACCCGATCAAGGCCAGACATCCGTTCGATCCACCTGGCGCACCTGGAGCGCCGAGAGGCGTCGAGACTTCGGAGGACAGCATTACGATCACCTGGACCAAGCCTCGTCACGACGGAGGATCTCCAATCCTTGGATACGTGATAGAGAAGCGATTGTTGAGCGAGGACAAGTGGACAAAGGCCACGCCGTCTCTCGTTCACGAGACCACCTACAGGGTGACCGGGCTGATCGAGAACCACGACTACGAGTTCCGCGTGGCAGCAGAAAATGCTGCCGGTCGTGGACCGTACAGCTCGAACTCCGAAGTGATCAGAGCCAGCGCGCCACCATGTAGGTGTTAAAGAAATTGCACAGGGTGTTCTGAAATTATGTCACTTACGGAAAATTAGGTGATTCCTCGAATTATTTGAAGTAATTTTTGCCTTAATGCAATTCGCGACTTTGTTTATTTTCCTGTAGTAAAATAATTTTGGGACACCTTGTATACCCTTCGACCAAGAGTTCGACAGAATCTATGTTAACATTCCGACTAATGATTTGCAGTCCCACCGAGGATCACGTCCGATCTCAGCATCCGCGACATGACAGTGATCGCTGGAGAACCATTCACAATCACGGTTCCATACACGGCGAACCCGAAGCCGAGACCAAGCTGGTCGATCAACGGCGAAGAGGTTCTCACCGGAGACAGAATCAAGTTCGACACCACAGACGTCGCCTCGCAGTTCATCAACAAGAAGGCCAAACGATCCGACACAGGAAACTATACCATCTATCTGACGAACACAGTCGGCACGGACTCTGCTTCTTGCAAGGTCCTCGTTGTCGGTGAGTGTTTCTTAAAAAAGCACGCCACCTGCCAAAATTCCATAAAAATCACAGTCGATTTCACATAATTTTTTTCGCAGACAAACCATCTCCGCCTCAAGCGCCATTGGATATTTCGGACATCACGCCGGAAACCTGCGCGCTGTCCTGGAAACCTCCGTTCGACGACGGTGGCTCGCCTGTTACGAACTACGTCGTCGAGAAGTTCGATCCAGCTGGCGTAAGTTTCCCTTTCGACTTTGCGAATGTTAACGGTGCTGACCGGATGACGTGATTTCAGTACTGGGTGAAGCTGAGCAGCTTCGTGAGGAACACGCACTACGACGTGATCGGTCTGGAACCGAACCGCCAGTACAACTTCCGCATACGCGCCGAGAACCAGTATGGAGTTTCGGACGCGCTCCAGGCGGATGAGCCCATCACCGCTAAGTTCCCATTCACGGTGCCAGATGCACCTGGACAGCCTCGTGTCATCGATTGGGACACATCGAACGCGACCGTCGTCTGGACTCGACCGATTTCGGACGGCGGTTCTCGAGTACAGGTGCGTTGAACACGTCCAGTATAACTACTATTTTTATTTTTTATTTATATAACTAATGGACAACTTCCCTATATATTCAATAAATAAATAAGTAAATACCAAGTCGAGTTTCAACGAGTATCACGGTATTCGCTTCTTCTCCAGGGTTACAAGATCGAATTCCGCGATGTCGCGGACGATACCACATGGCGCGTGGCAAACGACTACCTCGTCAAAGACACCACTTACATCTGCTACAATCTGCTGAGCGGACACGAGTACGAGTTCCGAATCCGCGCGAAGAACGCCGCAGGATTCAGCAGACCGAGCCCACCGTCCGCGCCGTTCAGGCTGAAGAGCAAGTTCAACGTGCCGTCGCCACCGGGTACACCGCAAGTGGTCAAGGTTGGCAAGAACTATGTGGACTTGAAGTGGGAGGCTCCTGTATCGGACGGCGGCAGCCGCATCACCGGCTACGTCATCGAGAAACGAGAAGTCGGCAGCGCTCTTTGGGCCAAATGCAACGAGTACAATGTCACCGATACCGATTACACCGTGATGCATCTGATCGAGCGCGGCGACTACGAATTCCGCATCTTCGCGGTGAACGCTGCAGGCAGATCCCAGCCAAGCTCCTGTACCACGCCCGTCAAGATCTGCGAGGTCGAGGGCGGCGAGAAGCCGGAGTTCGTCAGAACGTTGCCTGTCACCCAGAACATACCACTTGGAAAGACCCTGGTGTTCGAATGCGAGGCTACTGGAAAGCCTTTGCCCACCGCCAGGTTGCTATTTATTTTATATTAGGTCGTCTCATGAGTTCGTGCCATTTACCGTTCCCAATTTTTTTTAAATATCTTTTTTAAATATATTCGCGGCACGAACTCTCAAAGTGACTTAACAATTTAGACGCATCTGTTACACAGTCTCTAATATCACTGTTTTCCAGGTGGCTGAGAAACGGCAGGGAGATCACGCTAGGCGGTCGCTTCCGGGCGGAGGCGTTCGACGGCATCTACAGGTTGGTGATATCGGACGTGATGGACGCGGACGCCGGCGACTTCAGCTGCCAAGTGGCGAATCCGCTAGGCATCGCGACGACCACGTGTCGATTGAAGATCGGCACACCGCCTCGTATCGAGCGCATGCCGGACGACCTGTACCTTGCCGAGGGCGACAACACGAAGATCAAGATCTACTACAGCGGCGACCAGCCGATGGACATCACCCTGAAAAAGGACAACCGCAAAGTGGTCGAGACGTCGCACGTCAAGTACACCGTATTCGACGAGTATCTCATCATCTTCATCAAGGACATCGAGAAAGACGACGCAGGCGTCTACGACCTGTCAATTTCGAACGACAGCGGCAGTGTCAGTGGATCGTTCAACGTGTTCATCACTGGACTGCCAGGACCTCCAACAGGACCTCTCGACATCACAGACATCAACAAACACACTTGCACGCTGTATTGGCATCCACCAAAGGTGGACGGTGGTCTTCGCGTGACCCATTACGTAGTGGAGCGTCGCGACGTCAGCCATACACACTGGATCATCGTTTCATCGTTCTGCAAGGACTGCTCGTTCATGGTACAAGGACTAACAGAGGGCCAGGAGTACATGTTCCGTGTGATGGCGGTGAACGACAATGGAATGGGACCGCCGTTGGAGGGCTCGAATCCCATCAAGGCCAAGGCGCCGTTCGATCCTCCAGGACCACCGGGAACACCGAAGGTGACCGAGGTCGGTGGCGACTTCGTAAACCTCTCGTGGGAGAGGCCGGAGACCGACGGCGGATCGAAGATCCAAGGTTACTGGATCGACAAACGCGAGGTGGGCAGTCAGACTTGGGTGCGCGTGAACGTGGCCATCTGCTTGCCTACGCAGATCAACATCTCGAACCTGATCGAGGGCAGGCAGTACGAGTTCCGCGTGTTCGCGCAGAACGCGGCTGGCCTCGGCCCCGAGTCGAAGGCTTCGACGTCGGTGAAGATCACCGACCCGCAGGCAGCCAAGGCACCCGAGATCATCCAACCGCTGCACAAAGTGAACTGCGTGCAGAACCACAACGCTACCTTCACATGCAAGATTATCGGCACCCCGAGGCCCACGATCACCTGGTTCAAGGGCGCTCGCGAGCTCGTCAGCGGATCTCGTTACCAAATCTACTCCGAGGGCGACGTGCACAATCTTGTAATCCAAGACGTGTTCGGCGAGGACGCAGACGAGTACTTCTGCCGCGCGGTGAACAAGTGCGGTGTCAAGTCGACGAAGGGCGAGCTGTTCATCAAAACGCCGCCGAAGCTGAACGTGCCACCGAGGTTCAGAGACACCGCGTTCTTCGACAAGGGTGTGAACGTGGTGATCAAGATACCATTCACCGGCTACCCGAAACCAAAGATCAGCTGGGTAAGAGAAGGCGAGACGATCGAATCCGGCGGACACTACACCGTCGACGTCAAGGAGAGGCACGCTGTGCTCACGATCATAGACGGAAGCCGAATCGACTCCGGACCCTACCGCATCACCGCGGAGAACGACCTGGGACAAGACACAGCGATCATCAAGATCCAGATCAGCGACCGACCGGATCCACCGCGGTTCCCACAGATAGACAACGTCGGCCACGACTCGCTAGCGCTCAGCTGGAAACCTCCAGTCTGGGACGGCGGCAGCAACATCACAAACTACCTCGTCGAGAAACGAGAGCATCCGATGACCAGTTGGATTCGCGTAGGCAACACCAGGTTCTGCTCGATGGCGGTGACAGGACTCAGCGCTGGCCACCAATACGACTTCAGGGTGTGCGCGGAGAACATCTATGGCAGGTCCGACCCCAGCGAGGTCACTCCACTGATCACGACCAAGGGTATCGTCAAGAGGGAGTTCAAGCAGAAGGAATACAAGGTGGACGCGGCTGGCAAGAAGATCCGCGGACGAAGCGACGAGAAACCGTCCGACTACGATCAATTCGTCTTCGACATCTACAGCAAGTATGTGCCCCAGCCGGTTGAAGTCAAGCACTTCTCCGTCTACGACAGATACGACATCCTCGAGGAGATTGGCACCGGCGCGTTCGGCGTGGTGCATCGCTGCCGCGAGAGAGCCACCGGCAACATATTCGCCGCCAAATTCATACCCGTGTCGCACGCGATGGAGAAGGAGCTGATCAGGAAAGAGATCGACATCATGAACCAGCTCCACCATCCGAAATTGATCAACCTCCACGACGCCTTCGAGGACGACGACGAAATGGTCCTGATATTCGAGTTGTGAGTACCTAGATCGAACCTCGCTTGCGAATGTTTGATAATTTTATCTATTTATTTATTCAATATATTTCTCGACAACATTCTCTGCACCTCGAATGCTCGCTTTATCCGTAATCTCGACCTTCTGTTTAATCAGCTTGTCCGGCGGTGAACTCTTCGAGAGGATCACGGCGGAGGGATACACCATGTCCGAGGCTGAAGTGATCAACTACATGAGGCAGATCTGCGAGGGTGTTAAACACATGCACGAGAAGAACATCATACATTTGGGTAAGAAGTTATTTCTGCCTGACGCACGGCGCAACAAGCTTGCGAATTACACTGTGTAATCGTTGTGTTAATTTTCTCCTCAGACATCAAGCCCGA
The DNA here is from genome assembly GCF_028453695.1 of Augochlora pura. Classification (NCBI taxonomy): domain Eukaryota; kingdom Metazoa; phylum Arthropoda; class Insecta; order Hymenoptera; family Halictidae; genus Augochlora; species Augochlora pura. The sequence goes on from NC_135781.1 coordinate 3,735,863, forward strand.
GAACATCATGTGCCAGATGCGCAACAGTACGAACGTGAAACTGATCGACTTTGGTCTGGCCACGAAACTCGATCCCAACGAAGTGGTCAAGATCAGCACAGGCACAGCCGAGTTCGCTGCTCCTGAGATCGTCGAGCGCGAACCGGTCGGCTTCTATACGGACATGTGGGCCTGCGGTGTTTTGGCATACGTTCTGTAAGCTCGCCTTCTCTTGAGCGACTTTGCGAGGTCTCTTCCTAGCTTGGTGTATTGTCAAATCGAATCTCTCGTTATCACTGCTGTGACTGCAAAGAAAATGATTGCTAAATTGCAGATTTTATACATTTATGACAAAAACGAACAGTTGGAATTTAAAGTAGTAGAAAAGTTAAAATCATTTAGTAAAAGTGTCACTGTATTATTTATAATCTACTAAAATATGCTTTATGAGGACATCAAACCAGGAAGACCCCTGACTGTTAATCTCATAGATTATCAGCGAAGCTAATCAAACGTGATTGCAGATTGAGCGGCCTCTCACCGTTCGCGGGAGACAACGATATCGAGACCCTGAAGAACGTTAAGGCTTGCGATTGGGACTTCGACGAAGAAGCATTCCGCGACGTTTCGGAAGAGGGCAAAGACTTCATCAGACGACTGCTCGTCAAGAACAAGGAGTACGTTATTCAACTCGAGACAAGATTGAACGATGTTCCTAACGTTGCATCGATTTTCAGGAAACGTATGACTGCCCACGAATGCCTGCTGCATGCATGGTTGACCGGCGATCACAGTGATAGAACTAAAGCCATTTCGAGTAGCCGATACATGAAGTTCAGGGACAGGCTGCGAGCCAAATACGAGAACTGGGACAAATACGTGCTCCCGATTGGTCGTCTGGCGGAGTACTCTTCCCTGAGGAAGCTTCTGGTCGAGAAATACAAGATTTACGATTCTTGCTTCGGTAAAGGACAAGACATTAAACGATAATTAACGACTAACCTTCGCGGAAGGATACGTCAGAGCCTGCTAATATCCGTGGAAATTATTTACAGACCGACGACAAGCTGCGCCGAGGTTCGTCATCAAACCAACGAGCGCGTTCGCGTACGAAGGCCAGAGCGTCAAGTTCACTTGCCGCGTGATCGCGATCGCCGACCCGACTCTCACATGGTTCCACAACAACCAAGAACTACGGCAGTCGGTCAAGTTCATGAAACGCTACCACGGCGAGGACTACACCTTCATCATCAACAGAGTGAAGCTCGAGGACAGAGGAGAATACGTGATCAGAGCAGAGAATCATTACGGTTACAGAGAAGAAGTCGTTTTCCTGAACGTGCAACGTAAGTTTTCTCTCCCCGTGTCAGCTTCCGTATTTTCGTACGCATATTCGAGGACCGGTTTTGAACGGTTACCGCTTTTGTCCTCAGCGCTGCCTAGGGAGATTCCGAAGTACAGGCCCGAACTTCACCCGGTGCGAAGAAGAGAACCACTCGGCTACAACGTCTGGTTGGAGACGATCGAATCGGCACCGAGCTTCACCTTCTTGCTTCGACCACGTGTCATCCAGGTCAGGCAAACCTGCAAGCTGCTCTGCTGCTTGAGCGGCAACCCACCACCGACCGTGAAGTGGTACAAGGACAGAGACGAGCTTTCGAAGCACCATTACGCGATGACGCACGCGGACGGTGTCGTCACGATGGAGATCATCGACTGCAAGCCCGAGGACAGCGGAAAGTACCGCTGCGTTGCGACCAACAAACACGGAAAGGACGAGACCACCTGCGTTGTCATCGTCGAAGGTACTTGAGTATATGACATCTATCGAATGCAGAATAGTTCCGAGCTGTGGAAGTAGCGAGTATATACATACTCCGCGTGATCATCACGAAACTCATACAACATTTATTTGTAGGCACTGGAGAAACTGAGGAGCAAGTTAAATTAGCCCACGACCTCCTACATTCCGGAGGTAGAGTTCTACCCCTCTCTCCTGCTATGCAATCCCTCATGATTTTTTGATCGTTACACGGTGCGACGTCTCAGCAATTTGAACAAAAATTTTGTTGTTATTATCATTATTATTATTTTTATTACTACAATTATTGCTATTATTACTTATTATTACTACGATAGACGACATCAACTGTTATCGAACGGTCAATCTATGACCTCTGAGTCCGTACGTGGTACGGCGAGGGTTAGCCTATCGTGATCGCTGGAACGTCACACTGTAAATTGCAGAGAACAGTTTGCAGAATCGCGATCCGCAATCTCCTCTTGTGCGTTTCGTTCATTCCAAGGACCAACTAATTTCCGCAGCGGTTCGTTCTTTTGCCAATAACTCTGTGCCCCTGTCCAGATTAGGCGCATGTCGAGTAGTCGCTTAGTTGGAGTTTCCCCATGGACGAGCGAACTAGAAAACGAGCGAGCCATTTCACGTCGAGTACCCAACCATGCGGCGCATGATCACTCATCTTGTTTCGAATATTGCAGACCCGGTGTACCTTGGAAAATGAGCAGTGTGCCCCCGCCCCATTCGGGTTTTGCCCCCGGCCCAACCAATCCGCAGGATACCAAACGTTAAAGTTTCCGAAAACCGCGCGAAATGAACTGGCACGCCAACCTTCCGCCCTGGATATTCCCGTTTCACTCCGGCGAAATAACATTCGTAGTCGCATTAAAGACGGGACGATGCCCTCGTCCAGGCATGAAATAAAGCTTCATTGTTATACGAACATGTGATAATATCATAAGAGAGAAATTTCGATTTAAATATAACGCTATTTCTACCACCCCCGTGCTCCCAGCCCCGCACGCCTTAATATATGCTTGAAAAAAATATTTGTTCATGCTTTCCCCTGAAAACGACCTTTATAGAATAGTAGAAATCAAAGAAAAGAATAAACCTCGCGAACCTATTTTGCCATCCATACGCTGCAGATTTCCGAATTTGTTGCTTGTCACCGTGTCTTGATACCCCGATGCTTGCTGCGAACAAAAATTGCAATACATTGCCTACCGATAAAACAGACAATGATAAATTGAAGACTAGTATCCCATGCTTACCCTGTGCAGTCGACGCTTGAGAATGTAACAGACAGATATGCGAAATATGCGAAAACTTCAGGAAACTCTGAACCCCTTGTATGCTACCCTGATTTATGACCTTGTTCCATAGCAATGAGAGGAACAGAAATTTTATACACCGCGACGTGCAATGGCTCAAGCATGTTTTGGAGTCTGGAAATGACTCGAGTCGACTATACGAAAATAATGCCGCTTCTTTCATAGATCGAAGATTTATCGAGCAACCGATCAAACCGGCGCCACCACCGATCATAACGATCCACAAGTCCGGCGGATACAGCGGCTACAGTTCCACCACCCAGCAGGGTTACTCGAGCAGTTCGAATTACAGTAGTTCGACCAATAAGCAGAATTCCACATCTTCCTCTTCCTACAAAGTAATTACTCTGAACGATACAAGGGTATGTCTATGTCGAACGGTTCCCGGAAATTTTCCCGGAATAATTTGGCACAGCCTTGTACCTCGAAAACTTGACGAAACGTTTACGAATTAAGGGAACAGGGAATGGAATCATATTATTTTTCGCTGTAGGCCACAGAATCCAGCTCGGATAGACGAAGCGTTAAGAAGTACGGCATGGACGGCACGGGCAGCCCATCCCGTTCCAGGACTAGCACGAAAGAATTGATCTGTAAGAGAACGCGTTGTTATTTCGATCGATAAAACCGTAGAACGTGATAATCGACGATTCTGTTCGTTGACGCTTTCGTAGATCCACCGGATGACTCGATGAGAGCGCCATCGTTCACGAAAAAGCTGAGCGATCTGACCATCAACGACGGGGAACAGCTCGAGCTGACCGCGAAGGTCGACGGCGACCCGGAGCCACAGATCACCTGGAGCAAGAACGGCAAGACGCTCAGCTCGTCCGGTATCATGGACCTGAAGTACAGAGCCGGTGTGGCCACCCTCGTGATCAACGAAGTCTTCCCTGAAGACGAGGGCGAGTACGTTTGCCAAGCGACCAACAGTATGGGCACCGCGAACACCTCCTGCAAGTTGACCGTGAAAGGTGAATATCCCATGGGTTCTATCTTCGTACAGATCGGTCCGTGGCAGGTCATATGTAATAAATGATCTTTCGTCCAGCGAACGCGAACGCGGCCGCGAAGAAGAAGACCGACGACAAGCCCCCGCAGATCGTGGACCACCTGACCAGCATGTTCGTGAAGGACGGAGAAACCGTGCTCCTTAGCTGTCGAATAATCGGCGCGAAGAAGTTCGACGTGGTGTGGCTCCACAACAACAAGGAGATCAAGCCGGGCAAAGACTTCCAGTACAGCAACGAGGCGAACATCTACAAGCTGAACATTGCCGAGATCTTCCCCGAGGACTCCGGTACCTACACCTGCGAGGCGTTTAACGACGCAGGGGAGAGTTTCTCGTCGTGCACATTAAACGTACTTGGTACGTGGATTCTTCTCGATGTATACATTCCCGATCGTCCGAGCTCATACTAATCTCGAAACTCTTCTTTCGCCGCAGTTCCAAACGAGGAACCGAAGAGCCCAGTCTTCACGACATTCCCGCAATCTGCAACGGTGAGCGAAGGCGAATCGGTTACGTTCACATGCAAGACTGAAACCGCGCCTTTGAAAGGTCAGTATTCTACAGTGCCTTGATAAAATTTTAGTGATATGCCTCATTCAAATCGAACCTCTGAAATGTCTACAAAACAGTGGAACGATTCCAATGAGGTACTCTATATGCATACCGATTTTTTTTTCTGGTAATAATCAGACTGCCGATCTCTATGGAAAAATTTGTACATTCATATTCATACTCATCTGCATATTATAGACGAGTGAATGGAGATCGGCAGTCGATCGTAGATCGGTAATCAACGTGTATTTGTGATTCACGGTCGTTTTGAATTTCTGTTGCGCAGTAACGTGGTTGAAAGACGGAAAAGCGATCCCAGAATCTAGTAGCAGGTACCTCTTCAGTTCGGACGGCGACAAATCGTTCGAATTGCGTATCAAATCGTGTACGGCCAGCGACGTAGGCCAATACATGGCCCGCGCAATCGGCAAGAAGGGCGAAACGAACGCGGCGTTCGCATTGAACGTGACCAGCGCCAGCGAACAGTGATTTCAACACATTGAGGATCGCTAAATACTGACAAGGTTTGGGTAACTACTAATCAGTTTCGATCGACTGATCCGATCTATCTTTTCTATACCGATTTCTATGCTGATATCATCTTATGTATGTGCATACCCGCATCTACACGTGATTCTAATCCATCTGTTTTCAGCTTCTACAATGTTTAAACGAGAGAATAACGATCAGAGAAAAACATGTATAAACGGACTGTAAAAATTTGCGACTTGCGAGCTGTCGCTCCAGATAGGTGGTATTTATAAGGTTCGTGTATAAAAGAAAAATTAGAGAACCATTATATCCGCAAAAGGGAAACCACAAACACACCTACACACACGCAGACACACATACACACTCACATTATTCTATATGTAAATTTTCATGGAACGCTGTATTTTCTTTTTGTGTGCTTATCATACTCGCAACAAATGGAACACAACAAGTGTCGCGTTGCACGACGAAAGTTGGAGAAGAATGAAGAAGAATCTGAATGATAATCGAGCAAGTACACGGATAGCACGCGCAAACTATACGTTAATTACGAGCTTTGCTGCATACACGAATTAGCATATTTTAAGTACACAATGATAAGGCATAACGACAGTAACGGATTTGAAACAATGAATCGTTGCGATGAATCTCGGCAGGATAGCCAGCCAGCATCCTCGACATCCAGCAAAACATTACATCTTGTCTTGCCGAGATTGTCAAGCACGATGCAATTAGTACTGTTGAAATATGTACGTTCTTATTCCATGTAATCATACGCACTGTCGTGTTATACTTGTTTGAAGACTGCTTCCGTTACAAAATTTACGATAAATAAAATATGATTCAAATATACTTATATCTTGATCGTGTCTTCCCATTCCCTTTCAAGGTGTACGAATAACACAGAAATTTTTAGAAAACTTCATTTTATATGCAAATACTAAACAATAGAATTACACTGTCTTGTACAAAGTATCAGGATCTATGAAATTGAAACACTCTACTTGTGAAACTATTGCGAATTCCAAGTCTGGTCTCAAGTCTGTATACACACGCAGATACCGATAATTTTCGTTGCAGCGATTGCTAACTATCACCAATCCGGTATCAACTACCTGACCGTATCTAAATTGGTAACAGTTATTCTCGTATAGGATTTCTGTATCCGTTATTGTATGGTGGTTCGAATTCTGTTCCAAACAATCTTCTTTCCCGCAGTCTGCGTCTTTCACGACGTCAATTTTCGATAGAATAGTTTCACCCATATGTTCACCTTAACAAAAATATAAAATCTCAGTAATTCATGAAGTTATGCAAATTTCAATTCTTTTCCTCGATAATCATTACCATCAATAAACATCATTGAATTGTAAGCGAGACAAGCGCCGTTTTTAAGTAGACCGGGTCTTTGGTGTATTAAAATAGTCGTCCAACAGTCTTCTTTCGGACAGTATATGTAGAGCGCCGACTTTATTATAAACAATTTGTCATCCATAACGCAGTGATAAGGAACCTCTATGAAACTCTCCGGAATTTCTTTTCCTTTGCTCCACGTGCCTGGAAGATTATATGATTAAAGTGACTTTGGATCTTTGAAAATTCTATTTGACTATTCTTCACCTCTATGAATGTCTAAAATATCCACCGTAAATAACTTCAATCTGTGTTTGCCTACTCCACCTACAATTACCAATTGATTGTTCAAAAATGCAACAACCATGTGCCTTCTTGGCACCGGCAATTTTGCATGATAATACCACTTCTTGGATAGTAGACAATATCTCAAAACGTAGTTATTAAATCTTCCAGTACCTATACCCATCTCTCCACCCACAGTGTATATACTGAAACCTAAGAAAATATTTTCAGCAATCACTGTCTTTGTTACGCAAAGGTATAACTGAAATATTGAATAAAAAGATTTGTACCTCTACCAGTTACTTGCATTCCAGTCATCCATCTGTCTAAAATTAGTTTGTTTTTTAAATCCAGAAATTTAGAAAAATTAGTACCGTTCCAAGTGTATAAACATGCATCTATGTTAACACATTTTGATGTTTTGTATACAACTGTGGCTTGAATGAACCTAGGTTTTCTCTCCTCTTCCACATTTGGAATATTTGAGTATGGCTATTTGGAATATTCAAAGAATATCTATTATGAGTTCAAAGTACGCTACAGCAACAAGATTTTAGTAGAATGCTAATTACCATATGACGATGCAACCATTCTCTTCTGATATATTGCAGATATTCGGTTGATGCTATTATGTTAACATTATACAATAAACTAGTCATATCATCTTGAGACAGAAGAACAAGAGAACACAAAGGTAGTTCTTCGAAACGTTCTAAACATACAGACAGACAGATGTCTCGTAATACTTTTACATTCAACTCTTTTGTTAACAACCAAATATCAATTACATTCTCTGGTTTCAACCAGAATAAAACTATAATATCTATAATATCGTCTATCAATTCATCAACCATAAATAGTACACTTAGTTGCAACAAATGTAATAAATCCTTATAATATTTGCCCATAAACTTTGCCATGGAATGCTTTATGGAATGGCAGTGAAAATCTACACATTCATCATCGTTATGAATCCATTCGACGAAATTCTAAAATTATAAAAAATTATCTTTACGACATAAGAACAAGACATGCTTATTTTATTAACTCGAGAACAGTGAGACAACCTGCAAAGTGGACAGGGAGATATCGTAATTTATTGTGTGCTCCTTGCTGTGGGAATCATTAAAATTACCCGAAAGAAGAGAAGCAAAATAACGACTTTTAGTCGCAAGTTTCTCTTTGTTCACTTCGATGCGATCATCGTCGAGAATCAACATTAAGTTTTCCTCCATTCTGATTTATTTCTCTCGATATTATCAAAATTCAAAACAAATGACACATACACGTGCTACCTGATATATTGTCAAATGGCATCTCTATATTAATCCCTTTATCTTTCATCAATATGGCACTACTTTGATGCAGAGACGGGTATTACAGTTATGGGAACTATTCCTGCACGGATTTTTTACTCCCTAAACCGGCGCGCACATTCCCGCCATTTTACTGCGCATCCAATCCACAGTGGATTCTGTTTCTCCAGCGAATCGTCAGCCAATTAGTGCAAAGAAAATTTCTATACCAACCCTCGCTACCGTAACAAGCTGTCACTTAAAGATGTGCAAGAGTAGAATACATTAGTTATTATATTTCTTTCAGTGAACATGTAATAGTGAATCTTTATTAATTAGCAGGGCATAATTAATATTACAATTTTTAATACGTATTATAATTGTGACCCGCTTCGCCACAATTCTTTGGTAGTTTTTCACCGTGACAAAACCTTGACATATTCCCAAATTTCAAATAATTGAAATACTCCGATGAATGTCAAAATAGATAGATGACAAACTCTAGGATAGGCTGGACTATTAAACTCTCAGACGGAAAGATGGGACGAATTTGTTAAAAGTACCTAAAAGGCGGAATCTGGTTGTGAGTAGTTAAGGAACGATATGAAAATATTGTTGTAAACCTGAAGAGTTCTGTCCTCTAGGTTTCGCTTTTTATGCCTTCATTTTAATATAATTATTATTTTTAGGTGATCCTCTTTTGTGCATATATGGGCGATTACAGCGCCTTTAATGAAAAAAGGTGAAGCTTCTGTCGATGTCCATACAGCGCCAATTGATGTAGCGGCAAAACGCTCAAACTATTAGCCAAAATCTACTATCTACTGCGGTAATTTGGTTAACAGTTTGAGCGTTTTGTCACTACCCTAATTGGCGCTGTACGAAAATCGAACTGAGCTTTACTTTTTCTCCACAGCAGGCGCCACAGTCGCTCTTATTTGCACAAAGCAAATTCACCTAAAAACATTAATTTTACCAAAAAAGGGCATAAAAAATTAAACTACGGCCGCGGAATCGTTCAGGAGAATTTACTGTGTCAATATCGTTTATAAAAACAAATTCTAATGTTCTTTAAAGATTCATTAACTTTTATGACAACTAATCGTATTTCACGTTGCCGTTTGGTTTCCCTACACGATATCGATGCGCAGATTCTTTTTAGTTTTTTTTTCTTTTAGTTTTGCATTGTATACATGTATTTTAGGCGAGTAACCAAATTTAGCTAACAGTAATTTGAACGTTGTACCTGTGGTCAGTATATAAGATTATTTTTTTACCAACAACGGTACAACAGCAAAACGGTGTTACCATCGTGAGTGTGTTGTCATCATGATTCGTCATGGACCCCCTAAGTTTGTGGAACATCTGCGCAGGCGCAGTATCATCGTCGAGCACGACGCGACTAAGTAGCTCGTACGCGGGAAAGAGATGAAAAGATGGCTGACAACGATGAGGATGTTCGAAAGGGGGTGTAAACTACTTGACACTGTGTCGGTATTCTTTCACACGGAGCAGTGTTGTTAACGTGATGTGACCTTTTGAGTCGGACTCGGTTGTTTATCGAAGAAAACATCCTGAAAGCAGCAGAGATGATCGTCCCGCGCATCAGTACAGACAACATCGTCCAAAGTATAACCTGGTCTTGAGAGGTAGCTATATTTTCATACTGATCAGACAACTGATTCGCCATTAAGCCAATTTTCGAACAAAGAACTGGTTCATCGAGCGCATAAGCTATGGTCACTATGTTTACTTCGCACAATTACCTATGACAATCTTGATTTCGGACTGTCTCGTTATCTGTGACCTCCATTGTTCTCTCTCTCTCTCTTTCTCTCCACTGTTGTCTGCGATTCCAGATATCGGTAACACTGAATCGCGGTAGTTCAGCGACGATAAGCAGCGCGATCAACAGTCAGCAGAAGCAAAAAATGTCGTATACGAACGATCTGTCCCGATCGCAGGAATATCTGAATTTCCGCAGCTCCGTTCCACTGAGGAAAATCATTGTTGATTCCGATGGCACCAAGGTAACACAGCTTTGCGATTTAAATCAATTTCGCCCGTTGATCCTTTCTGAATTCGAAAGATCGCCGATCGGCTCGGCGGGATTGCTCGTCGAGAGTCGAAACTCGCAGCGATCATTAATCGCCACCGTTAATAACATCAATACTATCGATGACGTATTTATCGAACGCAATTCAAATATTTGAAAAGATAAAATATTTAAGAGATCGGGTATCATAATAAACACAGCGTCGAACTAACTGGAGGGGAAATAATTGATTGGAATTGCGATCAAGTGCAAGTAAATCTCTTTGTCGAGGCCGAGATTAATCTGTAGCAAAATGCCACAGGCGTTTTGAATTACGCGTGCCTGTCGTGTCGGTTCAATGCAAAGATTGATAACGAAAAAAACGAGCCGAAGAGAGAAAAGCATTAGTTAAAGAGTATAATGCGCTTTTATTAAATCGTGTTTCGTACTCTCCCGCGTTCCGGTTCATGACCCGGAACAGGAACAACGCGATCGATATCATCCGGCACACGATTTGAAAGGAAGTCAATGCGCTCTTGGTAATATGATTATTGAATTATTTGTTTCCAGGGATGGAAGGTGTACGACTCCAGCCCGAAAACAATAAAATGTCCATTAGTTTGTCTTCCACCGGTCAGCGGAACTGCGGATGTATTTTTTAAACAAATATTGGGCTTGGCGGCCAGAGGATATCGTATTATATCGGCAAGCGATTTAAATGGTTTGAATGTATTTTATTTTAGAAAGACGTCGATGTTCATGTGTGAAAATTTAATTTTAGGCAGAGCCACCGGTTTACTGGAACGTGAAGGAATGGTGTGATGGTTTTAGAAAGCTTTTAGACTACATGGAATTGGACAAGGTGCACCTGTTCGGCGCTTCGTTAGGTCAGAACTTTTCGATAAATCACTATATTTTGAGGACTAGACTCCACATTTTAAAAGATTAAGAAATTATTGCGTGATTCAAAAATGCGGATTTTTTGTTACAGGTGGTTTCCTTGCACAGAAGTTTACCGAGTTTAATGCTCACTGTCCTAGAGTAGCCTCGTTGGTACTTTGTAATACATTTACGGACACAACGGTGTTCAATTACAACGATTCCGCAGCGGTGTAAGTATACATGTCGGTTTCCTATGTAATTAGAGATCGGAGAATTCGTTGTTTCGTCACCGGATTCGCGATAAGTGAATGAATAACAGAACGTGATACGTTATCTGCCCGAATGCTTCGCTCTGTGGTACGCATAATCGATCTGAATCGTAGGTTCTGGATCTTGCCCTCATTGGTGTTGAAAAAAATGCTGTTGGGGAACTTCGTGACCGATAGGGTCGACGGTGAAATGGTGGAGGCTATAGACTTCATGGTCGAAAGGGTACTTTTTATTGTTAGACAGCGAGGTGTTCTGTATTGTAGTCTATCAACCCACTATAACCCAATCTATCTGACATTTTATTATATATTCAATGAAACGAGACTTGAACGATTCAAAATTACATGGTGTCATAGAGGGTTGATATACCAAAAAAATTACTATGCAAATCCGCAGTGTATTTTGCTTTTGTTTCCGTTGATCTTGACAACACTTCTTTATATTCAGTTGGAGAGCTTGACGCAGTCCGAGTTGGCATCTCGGTTGACGATGAATTGCACAAACTGCTACGTGCAACCGCAAAAGGTATGCAACCTTCCTATCACGATCATAGACGTTTTCGACGAGTACGCATTATCGAACTCCGTGAGAGAAGAAGTGTATAAGTGTTATCCGAACGCAAAACTGGCGCACCTAAAGAGTGGTGGGAATTTTCCGTATTTGAGTCGCTCGGCAGAAGTCAATTTGCATTTACAGGTGAGTCCGACTAATCAATTATAATCCTCATGCATCGATCACGTAATCGAAACATTATAAATTCACAGATTCATCTGAGACAGTTTGATGGCACGGAATATGCCGCCTCCGAAAGAAAGAAAATATAGCAGAGAAACTCCGTGGAGCAAGAGTTTCTCCTTCCCCGCAAGACGAACCTGACTTTTGTTTGGTTGTCGACTGTCGATGTTAGACAATGATTGCGGTAGCAAACCCAAAACAGTTCCAGAAATATAACCACCGTCGTCCGTATGATACTTACCCGAAGTATTCCATGTTTAAAGAAATTAACCTCGCGAGACACGCGCTCCATTTTTACCGCAACGTTAAAAAAATCTCGTACGGTCATATTTTTTAAGGGAACGTTTATCGATGGCGCTTTCAAAGAAAGATCAATCCGAAACCTCGGTGAATCCGAACGTTGGTGACCACCGTAGTAGTCTCGGACGAATGTGTTCATTCGAGGTAGAAAATTAGGGTCGGACGCACGTCCGTGCAATTCAATTATAAACCGCGTATGCGAATAACATGGCGGCATCTAGTACGTATTCGATTAATGTAATGGTACATTTGTTTCTTAAACCGACTTGTATATACCGATTCGAAATAAACATTTGTAAGAAATAATCCCTGTTCATTCGTAGATTAAGTTCGACATCCAGCTTTACGGTTCAACGAATTTTTCACGATTAATACTTGAACAACGATTCGCAATTATAATCCCGATCGGACTGAACCGAATACGTCGAGTTGATGAAATACTGGCTGCGCCCGTGGCTGTGCCGGTGAACGAACTCGTGAGGACGTCTACAGTTCGCAAGAACCGCCTAACTGAGAGACCGTACAAGAACTTGCTCGGTATCGATTTCTCTCTGTACGCTATTCGCATTTCTCTCTCGCGGTCTCGGGTTTCAGACTCTTTCCTGTCCACCTAGGGGATACCTTACCTTCTACACACGGACACGCTACACGCGTATTAATCACAGCTGTGCACCGGACCGCAGACACCTCTGCTCGCGGCTAAAGCTGATTTCTGCATTTGCGGCCTACCCCGTGCAAATACGCACTATCTAACGAAGGTTCTCTTCCGCTTCCGACTATTAGCATAAAATTTCCAAACATTCAAACGATTGAACTTATTTATTTTAATCCTTTGAGAACAAATAACGACATAGTAACACGATTTCGTGTTATTCAGATTTAAAAAAAAAAAATATTAGTACTCTAAAAATAATTTTGTTCGCAGAGGATTAATTCACTTAGAGTCATTAAAAAAAGTAAAGTGTTCCAAATTCTAGGATAGTTTCTTTTTCCTTTAATTTAACTATAACTTTTTTAACAGGAAAACAGATAAAAAATTCGGGTTTTCATCGAAACGTAACACTGAGTTTCAGGAAAGCGTGATCGACCCAGTGCACTGAAAGAGTGAAAGTTTGATCGAGCTGCTAAATTAACGACGAACAGACGATCTAGCCAGGTCACTCACAACAGCAGTTCGGAGCACCGAAAATCACCGATCCATAATAGTTTTGGTTCGTGATCTGCCGTAATCGCATTCCGCTGTTTGTTTCCGCCGCGATAGTGGGGTCAATAGACAAGCATCGGCGAAGAGAGGAGATTTGATCGGTCCGATTACAGTTTCTTCAAACGGGAGATTTTCCACGAGCGGCGACGGACTAGATAAGATTGCGGTTATCTCTTTCCCATTCTAATCATCTCACCATCCGTCGGCGGTGGCCGGCCGGCGAAGCGGGAAACGTCGGTGGTTTGAAAGTTCAGTCGGCTCAGTCACCCAGGCGCTCGGCCGGCGACCGGAGCTCGGCACGCTTGCAAACGGGATGCACCTTGAACACACGCGATCCCCACAGTAAGATCGTAGCGTTTGATTCTCGCAGAGGCACGTCGCATAAGTCTGGCTCGTGACTTCCGCCGGCAGCATCTCGCGGAGATCGAGCCGATCTCCAGCCAGCTCGTGGTTCTTGGGAAGAACGCAGCCTCGTGATTTTTCCACGCGTGATCCGCGGCGATCGACGGTGATCCGCGCGGGAACCGATCGATAGCTACCGACAACGGTAGCCGGAAGTGGCGGCAATTAACAGAAACAAATACTCCGTTTACGGGAAGGTGTCAAATTCCATACTCTGACACCGGGGGCAACGGTTTCCGATGAGTCGCGTTTTAGCCGGCGACCGATCGATCGCCAGTTGCATCAAGGCTAATCAGCTTTCCGGTCTGTCACGCGGTTGACCGGCCGCAACGCCGGAAAGCCTTATATGCGGAAATCTGCCGGCGGGTGAAAGGAAAGCTGCGCGCGACGATTTTCTTGAAAGACAGGCCCGGATCGGCGAGCATCGTCCCTTCGTAATCCTAGCTACCTGCGCGAGCCGTTCCCCATGACCGATCGGATGCACAATGGATGGTGAGTGAACGAAACCGACACACTGCGAAATTCGTCGATGGCCACGTCTGACGCTGCTCGTTCGACGCACGCGTAAAAATGAGACTTTTTGCTCGCGTTACGATCGTTGAATTTTGCTGATCGTGCCAGAATCTGTCGCGTTTTTATGTAACATAGTTGTCGACAAATATTTCATTGCGCCCAAACTCGGGACGAGAGTAACTTCGTATGGAATCGTTACGAACGGCGGAGTATCGAAGTTGTGTAAGTGTCGCATCATTTTTTTTACCGGTTGTCATTCGTTATCTGTGCGATGTGCGTCGAGTATGACGCGCGCGTAAGAATCCCCTCGTACCTAGAGACTCGAAAAGCCTTCCTTGAGTTTCGCAAACCGGATACGAGACGCGATACACATAATTACACTCGAAAAGTCACGTAATGTGTTTACACGTATCTCGGGCGCACACGTCTCGGCGACGTATCTGCAGGTGTTACCCGTAACTATTGTACGTGTCTGTTTCGTACATTAATCGCGCGATTTTAAACAATGCTGTCTCGAGTGTAATGACAGTAACTAACGGCGAGGCGCGTGGGAAGATTCCGCGGTTTGCGACGGCTCTTAATTCTCGCTGCCTGGTATCCTAAAGAATTCGATACGTCTGGGAAGTTCTTCTTCCGCTACTTCCATACTTTATATTTACACAACTGTGCATTTTCTTGGAACCAATCGCAATACCACGGAAACACCATTGTATCAATTAACAGACTATTATCGGATTAACCATCAACTATTAATGCCTCAGTGTCGATACATCGTCGCTTCGTTAGCAATCGGTTTAGCTAGTGAAACGTTACGGGAATGACATCACACCGGCTACGTAATTCGCAGAACCCCGAAGATGAAGAAACCATCGCGTTACCGCAGAGACTTTACCTGAAGCAGAGACTGCTTCAAACATCCATAAACGACGGGACACGGCCGCCAATCGAGATTTTCAAAATGGAGAACGACGCGGAGACGTCGCCACTTTTGGAGAGGAAGGTCCGGACGTCAACCAAACTCGCTTACGCTTTGGGACACATCTACAATGACCTCACGGCTGCCATGTGGTTCTCCTACACTCTCATCTATTTCCAAAGGGTTGCACTGTTAGAGCCAATCGCGGCCGGTGCTCTTTTGCTATTAGGTAAATCGAATTCCAGGGGAATAAATTCGAAATCTCTATGCGTTTCTCCTGGTCTATTCAAGGTCAAATCGTGGACGCCTTGATGACGCCGTTTTTTGGTATTCTGGTCGATCGGTACTGGAAGAAGAAGATCTGGCACGTCATCGGCTCCGTTCTGGTCATACTGACGTTTCCCATAATATTCGGCGGGTTCGTCGATCCGACCAACGGCGCTGTCATAATCGTTTACGTGGGCAGCATCACCCTCTTCCAAACTGGATGGGCGGCCGTTCAAATTTCCCACCTGTCCATGATCCCCGCGCTGACCAACTCGCAGCTGGCACGTGCGGACTTGACTGCTATCAGGTAAAACTCTTCGTCAACCCTTTAACTCTCGCCGTACCGTATAAAAACATTTGAACGAAAATATTGTCCTTATTATAATCACTATTATTATTTTTACTATTATTGTTACTATTATCTTATCGTACTTTTTATTTATATTTCTAAGGAGTGTTGTACTGATCATATGATTGAACAATATAATGATAGAAAGAATTCGTTAAACCTGTATCGAGCTCTGTTAATCATTATCTATCGTTGTTAAAATCGTTTGATCGAAATTTACGGTGATCCAGATACTCGGCTCAAGTGGGGGCGGCTGTGGTAGCGTTCGTGGTCACGTGGATAGTACTGCCTACGAACGAGGAAGTCATGGTCCGTCTCACTCAAGAGGACAGTTACAGGTTTAGGGTACGTGAAGAGTATTTTCGAAGTAGTTTGTCCATTTAGACGTTCCTTGACCTGCTTGACGATGCTCGTCATTCCAGAACATCGTATTGACGCTGACTTTCATCGGACTGATCACCAGCGTGCTCTTCCACGTGTACCTGAAAGGGCACCTTTTAGAGAATCCTCAACGGCATAAAGGGGTAGAGGAATCCCAGCGGTTGATCGAGAATTCTCCGCACAGGAGCACGTGGTTGAATACGACTATTTTGTTGAGAGTGGCGATGCTGTACGTGGCCAGCAGGCTCTTCGTTACTTTGGCCACCGTGTACCTGCCGTTGTATATAGAAGAAGCGGACATCGACGGTAAAGAGGCTTTGGCCACCGTTCCATTGGTCTCGTACGTGTCCTCCTTTGTTGCGGCGCTGACGCTGAAATACCTGAACAAATCCTGCGGCACAAAGGTCCGTATCTCTTTCAACGTTTCTAAAAGATGAGAGGCGAGCGTCTTTCCATTGTCTTACGGAGATCCTGGGCATTGCTTTTCCAGATGTGCTACTTCTTGGGAACCCTCATTGGACTGTTCTCCGCGCTGATCACGCAGTTCGGCGGCAGTAGCGCGACGATTATCTACATCGTTGCGATTCTCATCGGAGCTGGGAGCTCGATCACAATGGTCACAGCGTTGAGCGTCACCGCGGAGATAATTGGTCCACGAACCGAACGAAGCGCCGTTGTTTATAGCGTTGTGACTTTCCTCGACAAAGTCGTCACTGGTTTGGTCGTCATCTTCATCGAAAAATGGTGCGGACGGATAAGATCTTTTCTGTTTGAAATTTCTATTAATCGATCATTTATAACGAAGTATTTAATTTTGTATTATTTCAAGGAGGTGCACGCAACCAGAATTGTGCCCGAATTACAACAGAGACTCTTTGTCGCTGGTCTGCGCCGTTTCCATGTCTCTCGGTCTCATCACTCTGCTCTCTGTGTCGCGGTGTTTAACATAAGCATATTCCGAGGAACCTCCCGTTATCGCCTTGTAACCGTTGACCCATTAAGTAACTCATTTTTTGTATTTGTTTACCGCTTTACCGACGAGAAAGATAATAAAACTTTTTCAGGAAAACAAACCCTTTACTGAGAGACGTTACGCCTCTGTACTCTCGACATTTACCAGCGAGTATCATCGAGAATCAGAAATTTCATCCTGCGAAAAGAGAATTGGTCGTGTCAGTGACTTAAGTTACAGTGAAAGTACGAGTAACGTATCACAATATTCAGACGTCATTTGATAAATTACATTACAGTTTTCTTCTTCAGGTCTCGATTAATCGACCACGTCGAAGCCGATTAATCGAGATCCCACTGTTCTATGATTTCTTCGATTGGTTTCCTCCGTTTCAGCATAAATTAAATTAAAAGAGCGCAAAAGGTCAACGCGTCTACCAGCAGTTTTCGATTCAAAATTTCCGCAGCCGGTGATACAGGTTTTTCGCGCTTACGTCGCTTGCCGTCGGTCGGTATTGCAGCACGCCCGCGCATCGATAACCGTTGACGCGATTAGAGATGTCGCGGCATGGTGGTCGACATGAGGGCCACGGAATTTTCCGAGGAACGTGGCGACGTGTAGCGGCGCGAGGGTACGATGACCCGCTCGATTTACTTGTTACGTGGCTGGCCGCGGTTGCGTCGTAGAAGGCGTAAGACGAGATCCGTTGAACGTTGAATCGTACGCATTGTGGCGCCTGCTGTTATGCCTCGTCGGACGATATAGCCCGGCTATCGTATGGAAAGGCAACGTGATAGAGACACGAGCCGGGTTCGGACGAGAGAAGGGGATGGGAAACGGAACGCAGCGGATCGAGCCGAGTCGAACCGTGCCGGAACGAACCGAGCCGAGTCGTGCCGAGCCGCGCCGAATCGAGAGAGCCGCTCTCGGAACGCAGGAGGCAGAGGGAGCACGAGGTACGGCTAGACAGAGAGCGGGAGAGAGAAGGAGAGTCGAGAGCGAGAGACGTACCGACCGAGTAGGTGGCCGGTGTGGGAAGGAAGAGCACGGAGAAAAACTCATTGAGAGGGAGCAGAGGAGAGAGAGCGAGAGAGTGTGGGAGAAAGAGGGAGAGTAAACGGCGGCAGGGCGAGAGGCAACGGTGGGGCAAGAGAGGGGCGAGAGTCTGTGACGGGGACGGGGGAAAGGCGCCTTGGTGGAGCACGAGGCAACGACAAACCGCGCTGAACGGCGCAACATCGGCTCGTGCGAACATGGCCCGGAAGGTGCGCGCGGGGCTACTGCGCAGAGTCTTGTTTTGCTCGCGGCGGGACGAGGGGAGCACGGAGGCGGACGCGCATTCACGGGGCATGGCGTGGTGCGCGTTCTAGTAAACAAGTTGTGCGCGACCCGTGCGGGGAATCTGCGTCCCCGGAGTGATCGTGATTTTTCTTAACGAACGAGGCGCGATACCGCCGCTCAGAATGAATCGTGCCGTGCACAGGTACGGATAGTTCGCCAGAGAGACTACTGGCCCCTGTAACCGTGACGACGCGGCCCGGACGACGTGTCGCGGAATATATTCATCGGGAGCGCGCGGTCACACACAGAGAGACAGAAAGTTCATCGAGCTCTGGTGTCGAACTCTACCACCGTAGTGCGTGGACCACCTCGTGTGTGCTCTTACGCGGCCCTGTCCGTCTCTATTTCTCTCCTCTCCGCGGCATTCTCTCTCTCTCTCACCCTCCCACTTTCTATCTCTCTCTCTTCCACGTGCGTGTGTGTTACTCTGTGTATATTAAATATATACATATATATGTACATATGTATATGTATCTGTCTGCGCGGTATGTATACAGACTGATGTACATGTGCTAGCTGCGCGTGTGTGCGTGTCCGGAGTACTGCGATCACGCGTGTTTGTATACAAGGAACAAGTGTGTTGTTTGTTGTTGTTGTTATTGTTGTACCGCCTCGACGCCGACGACCGAATTCACCGCCACGGTTATCGATCGACTCTCGATCGCATCTGCGTCTCGACGTCCAGAACGGGAGCATCCTTCGCCGGAGATTGTGCCAGGCTACGTTGACTACTCGCGGTAAGTCGATTCTTTTTCGAGCTTTCACGACGGACGGAGCAGGCTGACGGACGAGAGCAGCGCGCGTCTTTTTCGTCGTCGACGTTGTTGTCGTCGTCGTTGTCGTTGTCAGCGACGTCGCGTATACGTGGACGTGCACGAGTACGTGTACGTATGTATACACGGCCCGATCGAGAGCCGTCGGCTGCACCGTTTGACTATTTGTATTTTCGGAGCGGGAGCGTCGACACTGGCATGCCGTCGCTGCCGCCGCCGTCGCCGTCGCCGCCGCGAAATCGAGAAATCGAGAAACGCCGTGCTCTCGATACCCGGTCATCAAGCGATCGAACTCTCCTCGCTCCACTGTTGTGTTCTATCGACTCTATCTCGCTTTATCGCGCCGCGTCGCGAGAAAATGCGCGCCAGAATCGAGCACGAATTTCGCGGCTGCTTTCCAAACAACTCTCAGCCCAGTCACGATGTATTCGTGTAAACTCTTTAGCGCGCGCAGCTCGAAACAATTGACGATGTTAGTTCTGGCAACGATTGCAATTAGGAGCACCATTATTCGGAGCAGAGCGTATGTTTGCGATACCAGAGTCCTCTGTTTTCTTTTCATTTTCAATGTAGCCACGAGCAACGGAAGAATAGCACCGCGTTGAGATTTTAATTTCATGAAATCGTGACAATTGTGTCGAGTCTGCTGATAATTGCACGCTTTCCGTGCAGGAATTTCCACGTTTCTAGTCCCTCGTGACCGTTCAGGGTCAGCCCGCAATTTTTACGAGGCCCACATTCGAACGACAATTCAACGAATACCTTCGCGAATATATCAGTGATAAATGTTCAGCAGCAGTTCGCTCCGCATAACGTTTTATGGTTGTTGTTTATCAGCGTACTTATACTCCGCACCGCCGGCCGGACCTTGCAGTCGCTTGTTTATCATTCGCAATAGACGCGGATCATAAAAGCGAGAACTACTTCGGTCTAGGGTAAACGCAAAGAGTAACGCACAATCTTTCCCGGTGGGACTGTTCTTCGTTAGTTTCCGTGATAGTCGATCAAACGCGTTTTCCCACCCCTGTCAGCGGGGGTTGTTTCAGCGACAGAGCATCGTGGAACACGTAGCGTCGGTACTTTCTGGGGTACTTTCTGACAAAGTAGAATAAAAATCGACGATCACCGGTGCTCACCGTGTGCTCCCTTACTTTGTTTCAAGTCGCTGCGCACCCCTCGGCGAGAAGTATACAATTAAAAAGTATACGGCGCCGAGAGGTTGGAGTGGCTTCAAACGAACGACACATTGTCTCTCGCGTTCTCGCCGCGATCGATCGCCGGTTTCACCCGATGTGTTCAGAATTACACGCGCGTTCCTGGCCGTAACTTCCAGAGCCATTCTCGAATTCTATGTGAATGCGTCGGAATGTTTACGTTCTTCTCAACCTCCCTCCATCTCTATCTCTCTCTCTCTCTCTCAATCATTATATAGCCCACTCTGTCTTGCTCTTTCTCCCGTTCTGTGAGCGTTGCGCTCTGCCGACCGCGTGTGCGGCTCCTCGTGTGCAGCTCCTCGTGCGTTTTCTATCGCCACGCGGCCGTGAGCCGTCCAACTATAATTGTAATCTCATTCATCGTTAACGCGACTCGTGCTCACCGTGTCGAAGGCGGTTACTTCGATGCAAAGTTATTCCAACGTCGGCCGGCTCCCCCACCGCCGCCGATTACAGTTACGTTTCCGTTCACGGCGACTCGTTAGAGCATTGAACAAAAAAGATGAAAAAAAAAGGATACGAAGGATTTCTCCTCGTCTGCCATATCATTAATACCATTAACGTTGCATTTCTTCAGCGGGAAGCCGGGAGGACGCGAACGGTTCGAACGGTCGTTCAACCTCCGTCACCGCGAATCCCGCGATTCACGATCGACGAAAGCGATCTCTCTCGTTCGGCGATCGATCATGCGATTTTCCCTTTGCCGAGCATCGCTCGTTCTGGCTCGTCAACGTGGACCATCCACCTTCCCGTACGACCGTGTCGGGCCTTATAAATCGATCGTAAATCGATTAACGAAATTTGTGGCACCGCTAATGAAATTTTCGATCATTCCACGGCCGAAGCTCCGTAATTAATTGCGCGCGACGGTGGCCGTGCTTTTGTTTCAACAGCTTCGCAGAATACATTATAGAAATGTGTACGGGCTTTCGGGGTGATCGTTTCCGGCCCTTTTTTTTTTTTTTTTATAAAAGATCCAGGAACGATTCGCGTCGATAACGCGCGGCCCTTCGACCAAGGATGCCTTCGTTCCCCGCGTTAATTACATCGGCCACTTTGCTCCCTTCTATTTCGTCTCAATTAAAACGCGAAACGTTTGTTTGAAATGGTTGCGCTGCCGATTTAAATTTCAAATGGAACTCGTCCGGCAAAGGAAGCGCGGGATCGTTTGCCAGGTAAACTTTACCTCCTACGTTGCTCGACACTCGACCGATCGTGGATATCGCCGGTCTCGAGTTTCCTTTGGCCGGTGCAAACATCCGGACTATTTACTTTTCTGTCAAGCATTTTCTCTGCGACGTCAAAGCCTCGTTTCCTTTTTCTGTATGCAAACGAATTATCGATATGCGTCCCGAGCCTCGCCGTTTCGTCGATCATTTCCCTCTTTGCGTGCCCATGCGGGATCGCTCGCGACGGAGTAGAGTGATAATAGTATCGGGACGATACCGTGAATGAAACGGTTCGGAAAAATAGATACAGAAACTGTTCCGTTTTTTATACAAATTTTCATTGTAAAAAGGGTTCAGCTTTCGTCTCACGTTTTGTCGATGTCTGCGGTTTTATCAATGGTTACTCAGTTGAGTAACTCAGTAGTTGTTAGATATATATGTATGTACTTCGATTTGAAGGTATTTTATCTGTTGGTTTTATCTGTCAATTGCACGATTTTCAATAGGTATAATTGCCAAGAGTTGAGTAGCTAGGTGATGCCATTGTAGTGTTAATAAAGGTTTTGCTTGAACATTTAGAACCACGTTATTAATTGATACAGTGCTTCTATGTATACTATGGTGAAGATTGAACATAGAAGCAATGTGAACTTTTTTGCTTAGTTAATACTGCTTCGATTGCGCAATATTTTGTTATTTATTTACTTATACGGGTTCTAGACCCTTTAGTGTACAGAAAGTATTCAATGTCACGCGATAATTATGCAAAATTGTACATTATATGGTAATTATATGGAACGTACATAGAACCATTATAGAATCGAAAAAGTTACAAAGATGTAATAATATGTTTATTGTCATGAACATGCTTTTATTTTCTTCTTAGACGTAGAATTAGCTTCTCATTTTGTGAAAGAGTTTTATATTTAGACAATATTTGTAGAAATTCTCTGGCAACGATTTTGAAGCCAGAAATAACATTTAATTTTGCAAAGGATTGTTTCATATTTTCCAAAAATTTACAAAATCGTTGCCGATGTCCCCGCTCTCTCCTCGCAGGGAATTTTTGTAAAAGATTACTAATTTTGCAAGAGATTGTCCTCTATTTTGGAAAATCGCTGTCAATGTTCCTATTCCCTCTTCGCGCGAGGGGTTAAATCGGGGTCATCCCTCCGTGTTCGAAATTCTCGAAGGAGTCGACCGTGGTATTAATCGAGGTAGAAAATTCGGCGGAAAGAAATCGAGGGGGTGTTTCCCTAGGGGTTGAACGGGATCGCTGGCGTCGATCGTCGCGGCGCGGCGCGACGCAGCACGGTGGCCTCCTCTCGGTAAAAGGACCTCGGGAACACGTCAATAGGCAGAGCGGCGCAGCTATATCGCATTCCACGATATTTCTCTCTTTAGTCACTGACCTCGCGACTGCTCGGCCAACCTCGTTTCGTCGCCACTCTCGCCTCCTTGTTTACTGCTCTCGACCGGCTCTGTCCGGCTGTTCCGGAGCTTCCGAAAGCCTTACGAAATATTCACGAGCCCCTGTCTCACCAGACGCACGGTCTCGTCCCATTGGAATTTCGAAGTCTGTTCAATCGACGGGAGACACCTTCGAAATGTATTCATTTCATTTTCGGTTGGTATACTCGAATACTGCGAATTAGGGAGACTTCTTCGAACTTATTCGTTTGTTTTTTAACCCTCGCAATGCGGACACTTTTAGCGATTTCTTGGCAATTATAGTTGTATCTATTTTAATTTATGAAAGATTTGATCTGCCTTTTTTTTATGTGACTTATAAAGCGAGTATGTTGATCTTTTAACTGTTTGAACTGGTTGTTAAAAAATTAGATTGTAGGTGAAGGGTGAACTGTTATCATTTCGTATATAAAAATGTTGTCAGAATAATTAAATTTCATAAAATGTACTGACTCGTTTAAGAAAATAATTCAGCAAAAATATTTTGTATTTGGAGTTAAAATTGAGTGCAGAGGGTTCATACGTCTTAAAATCAATTGAGCATAATTTCTAACGAAAATTGATTATAATCGCTATTCGTTAAAGTTATGCTATTATAATTCAGTAAAAAAATAACGAAGAATGAACCAACTTCGTATGAAATTGATAAAGCAATTGAACGAATAGTTCCCGCAATCCGGAGATATCGAACATACTGAGTTCACTTTTGTCACCCTTATCGTTTTCAAACGACGCTTTAGTCCCCCCTGAAAAATGTCGCAACCTCGTTGCGGAATTGTTCGGATTCGCGACTTCTCTGCGGAAAGTCTGGGGGGGAACGGTGGACTGAAGTTTTGCCGACAATGCACGGTATCTCCTCGTCGAACCGGTGAATTAATCGGCGCAGAATTTTTCAAATTGTTCCGGTCTCCGTGGGCGCGCACCCCTTCAGTCGCATTCTTCTCTCCGCTTTCCGGTCTTTTCCGCGATCGTCGAACCGACCCAAATCCTCCCCCAACAATGAACCCTTTCAGAGTGAAAAGGCGACGGTGACATCAATTTCCCGGGGCCGAAACCCGGCGGGGGTTCGGCCTGTCCACTCGGCCACTAATCGCCGAACAAAACCGGCCGCCGAAACACTCGGAATCGCGGATTATCCGCACAAATCAGCCTCGAGTCCTCGATCCTCCACGATCTACCTGGATCCTGCCGCCGGATCGCCGAGTCTTCGAGAGGACGATTCGAAAGTAGAATCATGGGGTTGCGTGACAGCAAAAATTAGAATGTGGTATCGCCAATTAGAGATTCCCGGCTTGAATTAAAAAATCAAGTTATAATTTTAAAGCAGCTTTTAACGGAGTTACAGCTGTTTGAAGATTCGAAATTTTCTGGCCAATATTTTGCTGTCGAGTGTACCTTTGGCCAAGCAATTCATGCGTCAAATAATATTTAAAACATCTACAAATACTATTATTATATATTAATATACATATATTAATACTATGTATTTTGTGCATTTGTTACACGAAGCATCAGTACTTGATGAATATTTGATTGCAGCTCCTTCATGCTGTGTAATTTCGTCAAAAAATTGTCTGCAGCGTAGACAATTTGGGGTTGCCCTAACTCGATGACACGGGACTGTAGTTAACGCCTCGACCGACCGTGCACGACGCTAACTTCCCCGAACACTGTACTCGATACTCAATCGGCAAAGTTCTTTATACGTTCACATGCTCCGCTGCTCTACCGTGGCATCGAGACTTCGGTCTTGCTACCCGTACAATTTGCGATTCCTTTGCAGAGATGCCTCGCCCGACTATACCTTAATCTACTTGTTCGCGCCAGACTGGCTTCTGTTCGCGTTTACTTCGGAAACTGTCGATTGTTATCGTACGTCGATGCACCGGGTTGCAAGCAGCTTCGAAGCTGTAATACGAGCCGTGTATCTCGGAACAGCGGAAGTCCGTGAATCGATATTACAAGGAAATCTATCTTTTTGTTACGTTTGCTTACATTTTTATTATGAAATTAAGACACGGTACAAATTTATTATAAAATATAATTAAAAATTGTTTCCATCTTCTCTACGTCGTCGTCGATTTTCCACATACATTTTTAATTTAAATATATTTTCATCGTTGTCAAATTCGAAATCGCTGAACAATTTGGCTGCCTTTAATTATTTCATTAGCTAAATTATTCAACGGTACTTCGATAGATCCATATTTCTGCGGCAGGTTTACGAAGCGCGGAAATATTTGTTTGTGTTCAGCCACTTTGAAACTTTTACTTCTGTTTCACGAGTTTTGGAACTTTTACTCCTGTTTCATGAGCTCCCGGAACTTTTACCTCGCGTTTCATCGGCGAGAAGATATTTTCCATTTCGTTTCTCGTTAGCGGCGCAGTTCCTCGACGGTCTTTATTTTTTGAAGAGAACACTTTACAACCGGCGATCGCGGACCGGTCGACCTCAGCCACGCGAATGTTTGCCGCAGGATTTTTTTTATTATGTCTATCCATTGTCCGTGGTAGACACCGTATCTTGTTTTCTTTTCGTCAATTCTGTCCGAGCGACGTCTCTATCACACGGCAGATAAGAATGTCCCTTGACTGGCACTTCTCAATCGCTTGTTACGTTTTGTATATCGTCGTTGCAAAATATATTATGTACGAAATTGTCGCGTTGCTTTAAACGAATTCGATGAATCCTAGGAAGCGGGAGACAGCTCTACCTGATAAGAATTGCGATAGGAAGTAAGGGATAAATGTTATAATTTAACAATACGAAATACAATCGCGGAACGCGCATGACTACAGCGAGATTTTAATCAACGAACGACAGGAACAAATGACGCGGAACATTAATAGCTACGAAGAAACTTTGATGGCGTCCCATTCTACCGGATTCCATTAATATCAATGACTCGCGTGACGTTAAAAATTGCGCTTGTCGCTGTTTCGGAATCCTCCGTGGCTTACGATCGCTCTCGTAGAATTCGATCCGGAACGATAGTAGAGCACTGGTGATCAACAATTCGTTTATTTAGCTTCGGCTTTTCGCGTTGCCGTCGCGGTAGCTTGTTATTGTACGCGTCGCCGAGACTGAGTCACAGAAATGCCTCTGATCCTCGTTTATTCGCTGTGTAAATCAGTTATATTTCCTTCAATATTCAAGCCACTGCAAACTTGATTGCGGAGTAATGATACAGGACGGTAGAATAGGGATTTAAATTCATAATCATTCCCGCGTAGTATTAATACTTCGCTGAATCCACGATCCTCGGCCGGCTTCGCGACGAGGAACACATAAACAAATTAGTCATCCCGTGGAATCCCGTGGTCACGTGCGAATTGTTTTACGGGAAAGAGTCGTGATGATTTTGCAAACGAACGAAGAAAATCCCGGCGTACGCCGAAGTCGACGCGCGAGCATTAAATTCCGTAATTAATACTTACTAATATAGAAAAATAAATAATCATATTTTCTGTTATACGGTATTTTCTTAATATTTTTGTGAAAGTACAGTGAATAATTATAAACTCAAAGATGCTATTAACTTTTTACTAATCTTTATATAGAAACCAAAAATGGAACTGTACATTTTTATCTTCTATTATCCCTAATACAGGAGTATTACAAATTCTTTGTTAAGTTTTCCTTAAATATCACCGAACTAATAAATAAATAAAAATATAAAAGTAAAATACCTTCTCACGTACGTTTATGTAAATATAATCATTCACGCCGTATCGCTCATTACAAAATACTGCCTCTCAATTCCGTCTACGCGCGCTACACTCTAACAAAAACCGTGGCAGTCCTTGAGCGCGGTGGATATAGCGATGACCGGCGTCGGGTAACTATTGTAAAATCGAACTGACCGGACTCAATATTCATAATCAGATGATTACGCATTGCTCGCGGTCGGTCGGCCGTAATCATCGAGTTCCGCGGTAAAGAGAAAAAAAACCGTGTGACGAATTGCACTGACTTGGAACTTCCGTCCCGTGCCGAGATTCTCGGGAAGGAGAGACAACAGACGGCCGGCGATCGCCGTACGCGCGACACGCCATAGACGATGTTTACATCTGGCTGGCCTTGGCTGCACCGCCTTGGTCGGGTAGTTATAGTAATCGATTGGGTAGATTTACCCGAGAATGGGGCGAGCACCGCCGCGGGGATATTCCCGTTGTCGGTCGATTAACCAGTCGGACGCCGTGGAAATTCGTATTCGGTCGTTTCAACCCCCCCGCCGCGTGTGTTCGGTCAATTTTTGCCACGTCGATTTCACCCGGTTCATTCTGTGCTTAAAACCACCGCGCCAGTCAAAATATCCGGTTTCCGCGTATCGTATATCACATTTTCGTAATCCAAATATTCATCGCGATAAAGGTTGCAGGATATTCCGATATATAAACGCGCGTAGATTTAGTATCCGATCTCTGATCGCTAGTGCTTTCGCAGTGTCTCAAATCGCATGATTTTTCTGGACCCTATAGAATTTCGTTTCACTGAATTATCCCCGACGAATACGTGAACTTTATATGCCACGGTTCAATGAACGCGGTGTATTAAATTTTCCGAAATCGGGAACCTCGTCGCTCTTTTTACAGCGAATTAGTTTATCGCCTGCGGCAATAATAGTCTCGGCGACGATTGCGTCGGTCGGAGGAAGGAACGGTATTTCGTTTTCGCAGCGGTAGGAAATACGTCGCTCCAATTATCAATGATTACCCGAACGTGTTAGCATGTAATCGCAGGTTATCATCTAGTTTGCACGGCTATGTGTCGAGAGGTATATTCCGCGAGCCGAGGCTCGTTTTGTTGGTATTATTGTACGCAATAGCGATTTTAATTGAATAATACGCGATAATGGCTGTTGTTCGGCTCGGTAACAGACTCTAAACTTGCCGCCAAGCGTTGTGCAATAAAAATTATGTAATTGAAATGGTCGTGCAGCTTTTATTTTGTTTTTCCTTGGCGAAAGATTGCGCAATGTTCTCGCACGCGTCACGCGGCCGACGCATGATTTTTCGGGAAATGATGAACGCGGAACGGTCCGGAACCGCCTTGGACGCTCGCCGGGTTACCCGCGTGCTACCGTGGGTCGGTCGGGTGAACAGCCGCGCGAATGAACGTCGAGGGTGCGCAAGAAAACAGCGATAAAGATAAAAATAAAAGGGGTAGTTTACGGCTGTTGTCTTTGACGCGACACCCGACCGCAGCTCGTGCTACCATTCATGCCCGCGCCGTGTTTACTAACCGGAGGTCAGCCAGCGTTGCCAGTCCATAAATATGGAATCCAAGCTCATTGTTCGACAAGCCGGACGCGGTCGCACCTGTCGCGATAATCTAATGCTATTGATTCGTGATACGCGAACTCTTCGCTGCGCGAGGATATCTACGACCGCTGAAACTATCGAGGGCTTCATTCTTGGAAAAAGCACAAGGAAAAAGTGGCTTCAACCTTGAAACGGTGACCACAATTTTTATATCGCTGGTGGTGACGTGTGACGTAAAAGTGACTCCGTATGAATAACGGTGGCTCGATGTCAAATAGACTTCTTATCAATAATGGTGATTTGACGTCAAGCCGACCACATATCAACACAGTGGCACCGCCTGCGATATGGAATCAATTGGACATCAAGTTGAATGAATGGCTTTCAATGATCGTGGTAGTCGAATGCAGGATCGTTTCAACCGTTTACCCTGGAAGCCATTTTAACTCCAAATCCAAGATAGTTCTACATTGCTTTCTGTTACACGTGTTGGCGCAGTTTGTGCATATAAAAGTCTTATAGACGACTGTTAAATATAAAGAAACCCTCTTGAAGGATTTTGGAACATTTTCAGGACACCCTGTACGAGCTTCTTCTGCACACGCCGCATCACTCGATTTTATTCTATTAATTGAGTTTGCAATTTCATTGAATTCTATTCGAGAGGTACGCAGCGTGAGCCGCTCGCAAACAACCCTCCCTACCAATCAGAGCAACAAAAGATAATACTTGACGCACCCTCTCGCACCACTCGCGCCAAACATCCCCTAGACACACCCACGCGCGGGCTCATCCCCCTGCGTCACTAATTCCCGTGAAACGCTCGAGCAATGAAATTTTTAACCTGCGCGAATTTCGTTTCGTTCGGCTTTGCAACCCCTGCGGAGATCGCCGTGCGAAAGGCAGCGGTAAACGATCGCACCGGCGTAAGGGATGCCGCGACAGTCGCCGTTACTAAATAGTACTAAATACACTAAGAATAATTGTGCTGCACGCTCGCGAAATAAATTGTAGAACAATAGTTGGTTATTTATTCTGTTGATTCGGTGTTTAAGAGCGCGGTATTTCACTGTTTTTACCGTTGAGTAAGAATAATGCTCGAGGATAATACCGTGGAAAGGATCTCTGGAAGATGTTCCGTCATTTTTGCTCGGCAAGCAAAGCACATTGAAATTTTACGTTTTAAATAAATACTGGAAGTAATTGTGTCTTCTCTTTACAGAATAAATTATATAAGAACGATCCTGAAGACCTAATTCTGTAGAAACACCACCGCGAGAGATGTTACCCCCCATTTTATATTGTATTTTTACAGTTTAATCAAGCACCGGAGATAATTGTGCTTTTTCCTAGCAAAATAAATTGTGTAAGAACGATCCTTAAGAGTAATTCTGTAGAAAGTCCTCCGACAGTAGCTCTACCCGTTTTATATTGCATTTTTACATTTTAATTACGCGCCGGAGACGATTGTTCTTCTTGCCTGACAGATTAAATTGTGTAGGAACGTTGTACGAAAATAATTCCGTGAAATGTCCGTTGAAGCTGTCCGCAACATCTAAGCAAGAACATTGCATCTTGCACGATTGTGCTTCTTCGTGTAGCAAACATCTGTAGTAATGGTAATAATAATAATTCCGGGAAGGATCCTCCAAAGGGATGTTCCGCCTACCACAGTAAAAAGTATCGGGTTTACACCCACGTTTTCCCGTAAAGACGAGTTACTATTGGAGAGAGAGAGAGAGAGAGAAATTAGAATTTTTGCCGTAACCGTGAACTATAATCAACAACCAGAAAGTGGGTTAATTTTGGCAGAGCGTGCGGGGGTAGAATCGAGGAGCGTGTCCTGATCAATAAAATATAATAATGTCAGCGCTCGATCGTTTCCCGGCTAGACCGCGATTCCCCGGTATCTACGCGCTTCTGTTGCATAACCGGCGAGGTAAATTGCGTCATTACCATACAATCGGTCTATCGGTGGCTCATCCGCGAGTGCGAGCAAGAGAAACGGGAGGCGCCTACGAGAGCGTCACCGAAAACCCCCGTAAGAAACCGAGTTCCCCGAACACATTCCTCAACCGATCGCGTCCGAACGCTAAAAATACCCGTACGGAACGTAATTTTATTATACTCGTCGTCGCGCACACGGTCTCTCTCTCTCCGGCTCGGTTGCGTAACTGCGCGTATCGCGGGTTTGTACGCGTTGCAAATAAAATTTTCTTTTTATTGCGGCGAAAGCCGAGCTCGTCCGTCGATTTCTAAGCCGCGTCGCGACGATCTCGAATCCCTCGTACGCGGTTCCCCCGCAAAAACCACGCGGAGGGATGGCGATTTTCGGACGAGCTCTTCAGGAAAATTCGATGCTAAATACGGGCGCGTAGAAATCGCGATCTCGGCTTTGTTTGACATAAAACGTTCCTCGGGGTGTATTGAAAATTGCAGGTTAGTTTTTACCAGAAAATTCGAAGCGAAATTGTCGTGACTTTTATATATCAAAATTTTTGGAATCATAGAGACGGAAAAATTGAATTTCCTGGTTCAGGTAAATGTTAATATTAAACTGGGAATTTTTTGGAAAATAGAAAATTAACCGTGTCTGTTGCAGCTATCGATTTTTGCCGTGAACGCAACAGATTTATTTTCTTTGCGCAGCGAGCAAGAATTTGGTTTCGTAAATATTGTAAACTACGTACGCGAAGGTACGAAAACGCGCAATTGCATAAGAATCTGCAAGCTCGTTAATAGGGTAATAGATAACGAAAAACAAAACTGAGAGACAAGACTGAACGAAAGTTCGTGCGAAGCAAACACACCGCGCCGTTCTAATTCGAACCGTGATTTGGAGTTATTCTACTATTTCATATCAGATAGTATTATCTGGATAATGCAATACTGATGTATTTTTAAATCGACGAGGCGAAACCATATCCCACCGTTCCGGAGAAACATAGAGTTTAAACATTTAGCGAGAGATAACGTATCACATTCGAAAAGCAAATTACTATTGGGAAAATAGGCGAACGTATCAGGTGGCGTTCCGTGCACGACAGCGTTAGCATCGCGTTAACGATTTAGGCTCCGCTCTGTAGTTTCTCGAAAATAGAAGATCCCCGGCACGTGGAGGAGAAGAGGGGCGTAGAATCGGCTGGCTCGTTAACTCGAGAACGAAGCTGCGATAATGACTTCTGCATTATTGACTGTCGTCTCGGATTTGCAAAGTGGAATCGGTTCTCCTGGCTCTCTCCCACCTGTTGCCGGGCGAACACGGCGACGGATCCTCCTCGGGTGCTCTCTCGCTCGTTCTACGGTCGGTCGGTCGGTCGGTCGCATCGCGGGAACAGTGACGTGTGACGTTGCCGAGTGCGGAGTGGCTCCCGGGAAGCGTACTTTACGCGCCCGATCCGGCGCTCGTGACGTTTCCTCGATCCTGTCCCACGCGGAATGACGCACTGTCGTCGACGCGGCGATCGTACCGAATAACTGTATTCTTATCGCGGACACGCGCGTTCCGCGAATCTAACCTCGGCGATAAATTACGCGCGCGCGGCTTTACGCGCCGTGCCGCGACTTGCGTCGGCCGACGCTTGCGAAATACTCCTAAGGCCGGAGACCGACTCTGCTCTTTGATCGCCGGGAGACCACGGGTCCTACATGTTTTTTCGGAACAGTGCCGAAACGCTGCCGTCGGTTCTACAGTGCATAAACAATCGGAACAGTTGCGAGCGTTGTGGCGGATTGTAGATGAAACGCGGGAATCTGTTTAACGGTGGAACGCCGCTCTTTGATCGACGGGGATCACAGAGAGCTTCTGTACAGTGTATCGTGTGCTACGACGAGTTTTAGGTGACAGGGAAGATCGAAAATGTTGTGGAACTTTGACTCGTTTCTCTGAAATAATTATTCGTATGAATTCCTTTTGGTCGAATATTTTATTCCAATAATTCGTCGTAAATTATTTTTTCTCTTTATTCGAATTATTCGAACGATCCTTTGTCAGAACATATCGAAAAAGTAATTTTTGAAAGAAATATATTCTTATTAAATACATTTTTATTCGAATCAATTACTTTCTGTACGAATTCCTGCACGAATAAGTCCTTATCCGTATAAAATGTTGTATTCGAGTTGGTCGAATAAGAATTATAGAATAAGTAATTTATTCGAATAGGAACTTATTCGTATAGAAATTCATACAGGAAAATAATTCATTTGAATAGAGACGATATTTTTATCTTAATTCGATATCGTCTTAGAAAATTTTATTCGTTAGTGTTCGTCTTATATTCGTCATTCGAGTACACTTCTCGGACCGTTCCCGGTTGGCACACCATCCACTCGGAACAATCCGATGCACGATGATTGCTTCCCTCTGTTTTGCTCGGTGGGAAGCGCTGTTTAATGCATGAGGATACAGTTTAGTTTTTACGGCAGTTTAATTAACATGCTGCTTGACAATAGGATGTAAGCTGTCAGTTGAAAATTTTTTGTACCGCGGATAATTACGTGTTAATGTGAAGCTGACGGGGAGGAGGAGGGGGAGAGGGAGGGGGGAGCAGGGGGGGGGGGTACCGTTGAATAATTATTCGCTCGTATCAGCACCACTTATCTCTCTGCTTGCGCAAAATTCTTGACGCTTACGGGGAAATGAATTCGCGTGACGTCCGCGGCGGTGAAACGTTCGTGAAAAATCCTTGGCAAAATATCCACCGCGTATCGGATCTGACACGAGTTCGAGAGCATCGGAATTCGCGAAATTTGATCTACGATTTATTTAGTAGACTTTCGAAACTTCGAATCGTGGGTGTATTAAGAATTTTGCAATAACGTAGCATTAACTTGTTTCGCGTTCTGTCAAATAACCGGTTCCATATTTTCGATTTTATAATTATTGAAGCCGTAAAGCTGTCTCCGTTGAAAATTTGTCGAATATGTTTCTTTTTTTTCAGGCACACGCCGTCATAAAACTCGTAGAAAAGTTTCAATAAATTGCAACTTGTAATTCTCGTAAGGCAAGACTCGTTTAGTCGCGTTTAGACCGCGATAGGTTTTTAGCATTGAGGAAGTCGTTGCAAGGAGGAAAATGTTGTCTCTAAATCTGTCGTGGACTCGATCGCGGAAAAGATTTTTCTAACGTTTTCAAGGACACTTTGAATCGCAGCCGTTGTTCAGATAGAATTGCGTTTTCAGTTCTCTGCCCCTTTATTTCGTGCAAAATAATCTTGGATGAAAATTAATAGCAGAAGCAGCGGGTTTAAGCTTTAAAAACAATTCGAGCCTGTCGTCGTGCGATTCTTTTAAATCAAATTACAGCAGCTTAAAGATCACTGTTTTCCTAGAATCGCTTCGAAGCCGGCGCGCGTACGGCGCGGCGCGAAGTTTTAGCAACGCATCAATCTTCAGGTGTGTCAGGCATGTCGGCTTGGAGTGCATAAAAATCATTCATACGAGATGAAACATCGTGATAAACGATTTTCAATTAAACCGCTGTTCGTAGCTTATGATTGTATATTTCATTGTACACTATATTGTACACTTTATTATACATACTTTATGATACATTTTATTATATATTTTATTGCACATTCTATTGTATCGATAAATAATAATCTGACATTTTGGCAATGATACCAAAAAGATCATACGAGCTGCAGGAATGGCTTGGGGTAGACGAACTTAAATCTACGAGCTCCGTGCGATAAAATTCTTCAAGAAATGTTTTAGACTTGTATTATTAAAATAATTTGCACGTAATACGGATCACTGTAAAAAATGCTATGAAAATACATATGTCAAAATTCTCTCTGGAAAATTAGTGGTAGTTGATCTCCTCTTGCCCTCGCTTTCGATATCTCGGTTTCGAAATAAACGAACTCGCGCACAACATTC
This sequence comes from Augochlora pura, assembly GCF_028453695.1. Lineage (NCBI taxonomy): Eukaryota > Metazoa > Arthropoda > Insecta > Hymenoptera > Halictidae > Augochlora > Augochlora pura. Next base: position 3,770,284 of record NC_135781.1, read on the forward strand.
GAAATAAACGACGCGCACTCTCGACGCTATCATCTTGGTATTACTTCTCACGCGAGTTTTGTTGGAGCGGCGGGTTTACCGGTGACCCGCAGCATCGCCGACGAGCGTCACGTTGAACCGTGGCTGCTCGCTTAGGATCGTGTGCAGCAACTCGCGCGCAGATAACGGCGCGTTCGCGGAAAGATACGGGGTCCGTTAAGACAGAGAAAATCAGAAGAACGGACACGTGCAATCGCGACGCCCGTAATCAAAGTAATCCGACGTAGATACCGATGATTTAACGGCGCGTCGATCGCGGGGAAGACGTCCGTGGACGCGCGAGCAACCGGAAGCGCATCCGAGCGATACCCGATAGCGGCCGCGACGTCCGCGACGGGGAAACATTGTCACGAGGCGATCGCTATCGGGCATGGGAACCTTTTGGTAAACCGGATGCCTAGACGTCGACGACCGCCACGGTCACCAGCCGGGCTACCATGTAAATCGACTCTAAATCCGTCGATGATTCCAGCCGTGGAATGCGAGAGCCCGTGCTAACGCCCCTTCCGAACCCCTTCGCTGATAGCCATCGCGAAACTGTCTATGCAAATCAGGATTCGCGGAGAGAAATTCGCTAAAACGTTCCAGCCGACAATTACTGCACACCGCGGTGCACAACTTTAACGCCGCCGCCAATTCTTTTCGCAGTCGTGCGACGCCGAGGGATCCGTTAATCCGTCGGAATCGGCGTCGTTTTGTCGATGATTTCTCAATTTATGAAGTAATATAATAAAGAATAACAAATAAATAGTATTAGTATATAATAATATTAATTTCAAACATCACTACTGTATAATAATATTAATTTAAAATAGTACTACTATACAACAATATTAATTAAAAATAGTATTATTAAATAATAATATAAAAATAATGATAGAAAGTAAAAAGCTATTAAAATGATTTATACTGAAAGAGTTGTTAAAAACATGAGCAGTTGTATGCAATACAAAAATAATACACTTTTCATATGAAATGTAGTTTCAAAATTGAGATAGAGCTTCGACTGTAGAGGCTTCAAATAAATATACATACATGTAGGAGCGCGAAAAATGTCTAGTTGATAAGCTTGAGGATAAATTGCTTGAAAATGAAAAGGATAACGTGGCAATATAAATATTCAAATACCTGGTATGATTTTTTTTACGAAATAGACATAGACAATTTTTCAAATACAAATTTGTATCGTTCCATTAACCAGCTAGTTTTCTTTGTAAATTTGAATACATTATTAGTGATTAAATATTAATAGTAAGATATTTAAAATTAAAATTAACTTAGGCTACGAAAAAAAATATCGGCTCTTACAAGTAAACTAAAGCGACGTTTATTCGATGAGCGGTTGCTGACAAAGAGCGTTCAGGTAAAAATCTAACCCTAAGGTCGCCTCGTCGCCATCCAATGCCCGATGTCTCTCTCTCCATCGCACCTACAAATGACCTCGGTTTTCCTAGAAGGGAAAGCATCGCATTGTCGAGCCGCACGTGGCCACCTCCCGGCATACCTGTCTTCGAATTTTCACACAAGGCTCGTTCAGAAAGCGCGCGCGCAGCTTCGCGCCGTTCGTTCGCGATCAGTGGAAACGAAAATAGGATTACATACTGCGCCGTGTCGCGATCGTGCTATATAAAATCGAGAGCCGACCGCGCTAACATGAATGAATCGCGGCCGCCTGTAATTGCTTTGTGTCCGTTCGCGGGCGAAGTTAGCGTACAGAGCGTGGATGTTACGCGCTCGCGTCTCGCTGAATGAATACGGACGGAGACGTTCCCAGGCGTTGGTTAAGCCCCCCCCTCCCCGGTTGCCGCATCAATTTTACCGGTCGCTTTTAATCAATCGGACTCGCGCGGCTCGACGAGAAGCACCGCGCATACGAATACGATGAATTTGCATAAAAATTTCGCGGTTCGTCGATAGTTTAACGAAGGACAAGAGGCGATCGATATCGCCGTCCGATTAAAATCCGTACGGAGCGAGGCGGGTTCTCGCTTTATCGAGCCGCCGCGTATCAGTATATCAATTTTTGCAAGTTGTATTTTCAGTATTCGATCCGACTGATACAGTTCTGTTGACGTCGGTCTCGGCCGTGCGCGCGTTTCTACAATATTTTTCCTCGACGTTGTTCAAACGAAAAATAAATAAAAATAGTTCATGCATGATGCATGCCGTTGAATGACGTGCAGGATGTCGCTCGCTCGTTTATGAGTCACATGCGAAACATGGAAAGAATGATCGGGCGGATACATATTTTTTAAAAGTGTCCGGATGCTTCCGTCGTTTTTATTCGAATGTTTTCGGTGTAAAACTGCAGCGAAATGTTTTCAATGCGGGGCTGCGACGAAATATTCTCGCTGTTGAATGCAATATATTTTCGCGGACGAGCTTCAATTTATTTCCTCGTCGCCGGCACGGAACTCGTGCCAGCCTTAAAATGTAAATTCAAGTACTCGCTCGACAACTTCTTTCAAAAACGTTAATACGTATCATTGACTGGTTAATCCTCCGGGAAGGAATTCGACGACCTACTACACTACAACCATAAACCTTGAAACGGCGCTGAAACGATTTTAGTCGAATGTTCCCAGAGCGCGGGGCCGGCTCGCCGCCTGGGAAACACGCTGGGCCCGGTTAACGGGGGGGGGCTCTATTTCATCGGGCGCGTTTTCACGGTGATCGATCGTAATCGTAATGCGAAAAAAAACACCGTTTAATAATCCATGGGAGTGTCCCGAGCCGGGCGTACACCGGTTCTCGAAAGCGGGGTGTCCGACATCGATAGCCATCGCGGGCATTACCATTAACACAGAATCGGCTGGTACTAATTAGCCAATTAAGCGAGCCTGCGCGCATAGCAGACGTTTTATCACGCTGCCCGTATAACTTACCCGTACAATTAGAATAACATCTCGGCGAGCAAAGTGATCGCCGTCGGGCTTAATGTCGCGCGAGTTGCCCGGGAGGTCGCGAACGTCCCAAAAACGGGGCCCCGTCGTGATCCTAGACGTCGCAGGGGTCGCGATCGTTCTGCTGGGAAAAACCGGGGACAGTGGCTCGCCGGCGAACGGTGTTCGTTCACTTTGTTAGTGGATCGAATTGCGGCAACCAGCGCCGAGAAAGCCGCCGGGCCCCATTTGCATCGGGCCCCTTGGAACTCGCGTTCCCACCGCGCGCGCGCGCGCTGCCGTGCCGCCGGTTTCGCTGAAACTCCTTTAACGGGCCCATTATTGTACGAATTCCAAACGCTCCTATACCTGTCTCTTTTTCGCTGGAAATGCAATAACAGTTAAGTAAGCGCAGAGTTTAATCAGTAGACCGATGTCGTTATTATAATGCGAAGTTTATGCATTTATGGCAGAGACGAGCAAATGCTGCGTAAATCAGTGACGTTATTAGAAGAAGTAAATAGCTGTTTATGAATCCACTGTAACCCTATTTACTACCACCGATTATAATTTATTATATCGTATGTGACACAAATTATTATATATTGTTATTACATTTTTAAAATGTGTGGAAATTTCTATAAATTATCAATAGGCAGCGGATTTTATTGATGCACATTCTATACAAGGCTTGATAATTGAAAAATATTTACTATATTTCAACATGAATATTTAAATACAATATTTTTAACGATAAAAAATGAAATAGATAATAAAGATAATATTTATCCGGTGGTGCAGAAATTGGGTCAGACAGACAAATTGACACGTCAACCCCTGATCGGTGAAATAACAACATTCCTGCTCGGTTTCGTGCAGATAGTCCCGAACCCGGGCCTGTGTCGGAGCGTCGAGCGACCGCAACGAAGACAACAGGGTTGCACGAAAACTGCAACCGATCGGCCTGGAACCGCAGAGGGCCGTTCCTTCCGGGACTGCAACGGAGCAGATTTTACGAGCGTGGCCACCGTGCTGCGGTCGAAAACTATCGCGTATGCGGTGCGCGTGACAAGCGGTACGACAAGCCAACTCTCGGGACTCGAGTATCGGTAACGGCCGTCGCGCCGCCTCGGACAAAAGTTGCACAACTCTCGCGTCGTCCGATAAATCATAGATCCGCTCGCTTTGGTTTTACGATCAACCGCGTCTCTTCGTGCACGGTGCCACGAACTTCTGATCCGGTCGTTTGGCCGCGTCAGTTCGTAGCCGGCGGTCTGTCATCGGTGTGCAACGACAACGTCGCCGGCTCAGGTAAATCTTCGCTCTGTCCGCTCGGTTTCGCGTGACCGTTGCTCCTCCCCCTCCTACTCTCGCCGCCGCGGGATCGAGCCGATCGTAATTAACCGGCCGGGGCGACACGCCACGCAACTTTGTCGCCGGCGAACCACGTCGCCGCCGCCTCGGATATCGAGAAACCGAGCGTCGCCGCGTTTATCATCGATCGGGTAAACCGGTCGACGGTTATCCACATTCTTCCCGATCCGTAACCGGCAATTATTGGCTGGAATGCCGTCTTAATCGGGCGAAAACCGACTGCAACGTTCCTATTAATCAACGACGTGTTCGTCGCATGGGTTTTCAACGGCGAAAATCTTCGAGCCCATTACACCTCGGATTCCGTTCTATTAGATGTACGATCGCGCCCCCGTTTTCGTTACTCTGCCGTGAATCTGGCCGCGGCGGCCGTCAGTTACCGCTTGTTAGAGGTAACTGTAAATCTATGCCGATAACGCGGAACCATAACCAGTGACATCTGGTTTCTATCTAGCCGAGAATTACAAATATTGGCTCGTTCGAAAAGCTGTTTTGCTCTTTCGCCACGGAATGAACAGACGATTCTTTTTTTTTTTTCATTATTCGGTACACGGGAGAAAGCATTCGATAATTTTTACCGATGCTTATAGAGTCCTTATCAGCGAAATACAGAATCAACGAACGAAATCTTATCGAAGAAACGAAACAACATTTGGAACGACGACTTGACATACTAGTAGACTAAATAGGAATTACATGAATTGAAACACGGTGCACTCGCTCAGCTTGGTACACTCCATAAACAAATATTATCTCTAGTCCGCGGATCTTTAAGCAAAATATTCCAAGACCGAGAGAAGCAGAAATAAAATAAAAATAAGTTGTTTCCTTCAATCGTGGCAATATATTGGAAACAGCATTATTAAACTCGTCTTGCACGCTCGCAATTTTATATTTCAGCTTCCGTAATAAATGCGCGAAATCCCCGGTCCAGTTATCGCTGCTCATTTTCTCTCATGTTCCGCCGTATCTTGCAAATTGTCCACGCGATTCCGCAGAAACGCGGCGGAATCGCTGTCCGGCTCGCTTCGCCAAAGGGTTCGCAAGAATTCATAATTTCCTGGTACGCGTGCACACGGTCCGATTCGGTATGCGCGACGGCAGAACGAAGCCGTTTCCTTTCGCGGTAATATTTTTCTCTGTTAATAATCTTTTTGCCGCGCCCGTTGGTCCGAATGAAAAAAAAAAACATTCCAGCCGGCGGTGATACCCTCCGCGTCACCTGCGATCCGCTGCGGGCAACTTATTCCCGTCCCCGCGCAAATGAAAATGGATGGGACACGGAGAGAAAGAGACCGATGCCCGCGCAATATTTCTCCGAACATTCTAATATCGTGTGTCCAGGTCGTTCACTCCAATATTCAAGAACTTTCTACTCTTTAGCGGGCCGTCTATCGAATCGTCGCCCATAGGCGAGGGCTTATCCTATCGATGAACTTTTTTTTTTATCCGCGGAGCCACGGACGAGCGCGTCCTGCCGAACGGGCAAATTGATTTTTTAATGGGAACACGCGGGGAACACGTGGCGCTCGGGCGCAGCGACTGCGGCCGTGCACACCGGCGCAAGGTGGCCGGCCGGCGGACTCACCGGCGTGTAATCGTCCGAATTACCAATTCCAGGTGAAACTGGGCCTCGCTTCGATATACTCGATATCGACCGCGAACTTACGATCTTTCCCAAATTTCTTCGAATCGTTCTTCCTCGTTCTCCTTTCGACTTTCGTAGAATTTGTTTTCTTATTAAACGAACCAGATCTAGCCCACTAACCATTATACAAAAGTATTACGATAATTTGTACATCCTGTACAATTTTGCATCCCCTAAAATTGCAAATATTCATACAATAAATGGAGAAAGTTTGCCTCTGAAAAGATACAATTTTAAAGCTGAAGCCGTTCGATATAAAAGGTGTTTTAGGTGGCATCAGCAATTTCTTTCATTCGTACAATGTTGCAAGATATTTCAAGGTGAACTTTTCGAATCTGGTTGTACTTTGCTATTCGTGTCACGGCTGTACTCGGCTGGACGAAGCGCCCCGTAGAATTCTCGAAAAAGAAAAGAAACGAAGCCGGAGTGAAAATTGCCAAGGAGGATGTTCGGTAAACAAACCGCGGAGGTGCGAGCGATTATCCCGGTTATTGACACGGGGGGTAGCTAGACGAAGGGGGTGGGTCGGTGAGCCAGGGCTTGTCGCGCGAAGGGTTCGGCGAACGGATTTTTCAGCCGCGATCGTGTGTCTCTCGGTGGACAGGAGGATAGAGAGAGAGAGAGGGCGCACGGGGTAGCAAGCGGCAGCGCAGGGTTCGCGCAAGTATGCGGCAGGTGGGTCCGATGCACTTTGAGGAAAGGCAGGAGGAGCCTGGATTAGAGTCGCGGCGCGGCGCGGCACGCAGGGCGCAAGAAAGAGGGCCGTCGAAGGGACGCGAAACAAAGAGCGCGTCGAAGGGGACGAACAGGGAAGTAGTGGAAGAGAGGAGGGAGGAGGGAGGGGGGGGGGGGGGGGGGGCAGAGAGAACAAGGTAAGAGAGGAGTGCAGGTAGGGAGCGCGCTGAAAGAGGGCAAGGAAAAGGAAAAGGGCGAGAGAGGTGGGGAATGGGTGCCCTTCCGTCGAAGCCGTTGCTCGAGGCGGGCCACGTTAAGTATGCAAACTGTGGCTATGTGTATGCGTGGCCCGGCTGTACCTTCCACGAACTATATTTCATTCGGCTCGTGTGTGTATACCCGGGGCACGATGGGAAGGAACACCGCGCATTCCTCGCGTGTACCCGCGTTGTCCCAAAGCCCAAAACCGTTCGCACGGCCTGACGCGACCATGATCCTCTTCTACGCGGCCGCCTTCCCTTCCGCCCCCCACCCTTTTCCACTCTGTATACCACGTATCCCCGTCCCTTCTGTGCATGCACCAAAATTTCTGGTCTACTCCGGTAGAATTATTCCGCGGGCGTTACGCGATTATGACGGAAACGAATGGATCGAACGGCGAATAGCAGACGCATTCATTCGTGTTGAGAATCAAAATTGTGAAAATGATCGAGAATAGAAATAAATGTCAATGTAAGTTTACAGGCACGATTTTTTTTATCATTTTTGCGCGAAATTTTGACTGCGTGTCTTAGAATGTGATCTATATATGGAATATAATCTAAAATGTTAAAATAAAAATGGAGTATAGACGAGTGAATTGTCAAGTAACTTGAATGTAACGTATCGCAACGATAAATTTAGTCCATAAACAATACACGTGTTGGCGAACGATAACGCACCTTGCTTCTCACAGTGAGGAAAACGATGTGACGTACGCCACTACGATTCTAACCCACTCATATATCTTCGTACACAATAAAATCTGTCTACCTACAGTGAGGTCACGAACACTACCGAGATTACACGGTGCCCGAGTGACGTACAGCAATAATTTTCTTTTCTTTTAACTTATCGTTTAAGGTCACATCAATTTTCTAACGTTATCGTTGATCGCGTTGTAGGGGGTGTGTAATTAATAGACTGTTGATCTTTATGTAAGAAATACAAGATAAATAAAATAAATTTTTTTTTTCTAATTTGATCAGGTGAGACGTAGTAAAATTATTCAGTTCTTTATATTTTTATAGGAATTTTATAATTCACAACTCATTTTTGTTATAAACGAATAAAAATCGCTGTCTAGTAAAATAAAATCGTAGATCTGTGTTAAAACTTTTTAATTGAAAATTAAACGATGACGTATTAAGAATTAATTTATATTAAATAGCGAAGTACGATATTTTTTTAATACTTTCTGTATTTATCGAGCACAGTTAACGCAGCAATAATGCCGGAGTTACGAATGCAGATCGTATGCGTGGATAGAATTCTACCCCTGGAGGGTCGAGGATCGTATATCCCGACTACGCAGAACAGAGGGAAAAAAAGAACAATTTCCGCGTTTTCTCGGGTCGTCGTCGGTTCGAGGAAAATTTTACTGGCGCAGCTTGTCGGCCACGTATCCCCGTCAGGGTTAGGTGATTTCATAAAAGTGTTACAGGGAATATTTCTCGTCGTTCGGGAATGTTGCTTCCCGGTACGACCTCTCTCTCCCCCCCCCCCCCCTTTTCCGAACTATTAGGTCCCGTCAGAAGGGCTTTCGTCGCAATAGGTTCGTTCCCAGGGAATTAACGTTGGCGCCATCGAGGTCCTTATTCCTGCCGTTACGAGACTTTGCGCTCACCCCTCCGGGCCGCGTCGCCTGACTTCCAGGGTGTCTCTCTTAGGGCGACTCGCCATCCCCCTTCGCAACGTTATACTCCAATTTCGTCCTTGCTCGAGCCGCGTTCGATCGTCTTCGAAAACGCGCGCGCCAACGCTTCCGCAGCGGCCCCACACTGCGGACGGGGTTTTTCGAACACAAAATCTGCTTCGTGGAAAAATAAGGAATTGACCGTAGAAGGCCGCCGGTGCCCTTTCATCTTTCCACGCAACACGAAACTTTCTTTTTCGTTGCCCCGGGACCCTCCCCGACGGGAGAATGTCGAGTCATTGCGACCCGTGGGAGAATTTCAATTTATGCGGGCTTCGGCCAAGAATTTTCTACACAATTTTTATCAAATTCTGTCCACCGTTTTTACGGCAAGCATCTTTTTCCTCCGTGACGAGCTCGAACAAATTGGAATCTTCTTTGTGCCCTAAATACAATTCCCAGTCCTTTCATCGGATGACAGACAAGACAAAGCGCGCATTTGCATTTTGGTCCTGCCTCCGACGAGTTTCAAGCCGCTGGAATCGAGATACAAATTTTTGCTATAGCGCGAAATACCTGGAACATTGTTCTGGAAGCTTTGACGGGGTATTCTAGTGTAAATTGCGCTTTTACGCAACCTTCTTTCGGGGGGGGGGGAAATTCTTTTGTGAAGAAATTACAATACCTTTTGTAGTTATATTTACGAGGAAATATAGAAAAATTGCGAAAAATTTCAATGAATTCCGTCTTAAAATTCTTACGAGGCGATTTTCGTTGGTCGCGTTTAGACCACGGCAAGGGATCGGTATTAATCAACGTTCCCGCTGTCCAAAGTGTACCAGTCGCATGACTCCCGCGGCTGGTCAGCCCCGATCAGATAAGTGTCGCAGCAAAGGGGTTAATCGATGCTCCAAAAACGGGTCCGAATCCATCGGTGGCTCGTAAGACGTGGGTGGACGACCCCTCGGGCGATCAAGGAGGAACGACTTTTCGGGGTTTCCGGGAGAGAGGGGGGGGGGGGGGGGAGGGATGATTGTTGCTCGGAGGAGACCGACGCGGAGCGGCGAACTAGGCGGGCGCTGCCCAATCGAGCTTGAAACCGAGGCTATCGGGTTGCGGCCGACCGTTCGGAGGAGGCCTTGCCTCTGAAACTACGTCGTTCCGGCGTGACAGGCCTCAGCCTCAGCCTTTTCACTGTGACGTCTGATCGACGCGACGTCGGCGCTGACGACGCTTCTCTGTTTACGTGCGGGCCAGGCCTCGCGCCGCTCGGCACGGCTCGCCTCGGCGCGGCCACACGATCGCGTTCAGCCTTGGCACATATAACGGTGGCCGCCCGAGTGCGAGCTAGCCGAGACTGGGCTACGTGGTCGTGTTTTCGAAGGGCGACGATTCGAGAGAACTACGGAGCCGAAGGGCACCCCCCGTGCTCGGCGAGCCCTATACCTCTGTCAACGAGAACTGCCGCAAAATATAAACATCTGCACGCGAGCGACGCGTGATCGGGCCAGGGCCGAATCACAACTTTCGGACCCTTCTGCACGAGCCTAGTCGGCATGCAAGGGTCCTCGATAAGGGTTCTCTAAAATTCGTCCCCGAGCATCGTCCTCTAACTTCCGCTCAGTTACAACCGTAGCACCGATCACTCTTCCGTTTACATTTTATGGCAATTCCCGTAGAATATAGTACAGTCCCTTTTCGTCGCTGCGATTGGACACTCATCCGTGAGTTGTACTTTCTCAATTATTTGTACGAATTAATTGTTCAATTTACTTGAATTCCAAATAAATAACTTGTTTATCCAATTCCTTTACTCTATTACTTCATCTATTTACTAAATAAAGGTATCATCGATAACTGTACCATTTAACTGACAAATAAATGTTATCATCTAACTTCACGTCACATAAATTTCAACTTCATATCATTCTGAGATAAATAATCTCAGAAATAAATGCTCAACAAAGTTCTCGTCGCCCCAAGGCTCCCCATGTTTCGGCCTCCCCTGCACCATCGCCGTACGAACGCTCCCATTGAATCACGTGTACGGTCGTAGTGTTCATCATACTACGCGCATTGCTATAGCAGCAGCCTCGTGTGAAACGGGTCTTACTCCTCGCCGAATTGCCGGCCGCTAGTATCTAGGCCGATGAGGTACGCAAATCAGCGCGGCGCGTTTTTATTTTCGTTCGATTTCCGGTCCGCTTTCAATCGTCCCGCCGGCACCGAAAAATTCGGCTAGAATCTTCTGCCTTTGTGATGCCTGGTATCAGACCTCGGCGTATTTGGAACAGCGTTATTTGAAATGTTACTTCAAATAACGTGTTATTTTACTTCGCAATTCCCACCGGGCTCGCAATCGCGCATAAAATACTACAATATTTAAATATTAATTATTTATTTAAATATTATAATATTATAGTATTTAGGTATTATTTCGAAGACTATGTTACTTTACCTCGTAATTATGTCACGTAATTTTTAAGTGAAATTATCTCAATTTGTCTGTAATTTTTAATTTAATAGTTTCCTGCGGTAAATTTAAAGCCAATTGTTCTTCCTCAGTTCCGAAAAATTCGATTAAAAGCGTCGGCTTGTTCCAAGAATTTCTACGAAGAAGATCAAAGCGGCAAGAGCTGCACGTCTTCGTTTTGCAGAAAAGTTTAGGAGCTGTTCGCGCGGGTTTCCGAGGCGTCGTAGACGACCGGCCACCGAGGGTTAAACTCGTTTTGAAAGCTGCGTTTCGTCCGAGGATGATTGCGTTAAACGAGCCGCGATGTAACGCGTTCCTCGTAACGAAATTAGGCTCGCGTAACCGCGGAGACAGGGACACGTAACGCGAATCCACGGTCAGAACGCTATTAAGAACGCTACGCTCCCACGTGCGCGAGCCGCTGCGCGGAATGGGCACCGCTCGATTTCGTCGCGCTACGCCACGAAAAACCGGGTCGCTCTCTTCACGCGTTCTCCCTGTCCAGCGAATTTGGCGCTGGTTAATCTCGTAATCGAGAAAGTCCTGCCGCTAGCACCGATAATTAGTCGCAGCTTCTAGGCGTTCTCCGTTTACCACGAATTTTCATGGATCGCGAAGCTATCCGAACTCTGGGTCGATCTAATCTGCAGAGTTGCGCCGATTTGATTGCAATGTATTTCAATTACTTAATTACGTTGCATTTTAATTATATAGCAGTTGAGTTATTCGTGTAAATACAATTATATTATTTATATCTTGCGGATAATTCAATTGGGAATTATTTGTCTTTTCTTCTCTTATTACCTGCTGTTTTGTTATTTTTTAATTTGTAGTTTCAATTGTAAATTTGTAATTTCAATTGTGAATTCGTAATTTTTATCGAACAACCGTTCTCCTATGTTTATTATCTCCGACGTGTTTGGCGACCTCTAAGCGCGACGATTCGGAATTCCGTGAATGCTGATCGGTTGTACGGTATTCGCGACAATCGCTGGTAAACAAAGCGATCCCGCTGGTCGCGTCGGCTATTATTGCGCGACAGAGTGCGCCCGCGCTGGCCCGAGTCCGCTCGATTTGGCGACGCGAGGCGAAATAGAGACGCAAGCTTGCGATGGTAGCGCAGCAGCGCGCGCGGTCCCTGCGCGCGATCAATTTGCTCGTCGTCGAGGTGACGAGCCGCGGAGCATCCGGCTTTTCTTGGTCGCGAGTAGCTCGCGTGCTCTCGCCGTAATCCTAGCGGAGCTCACCGATCCGCCCACGCAACCCCTACAAACCTAGATACACGTCTTCCGACGCGCGCCGGCGTTTCCTGCTTTCTCCGGATCTTGCATCAATCTTCGCAATTTGCGCCGAGATTTCTTCTCGATTTTCCTACGAACTTTTCGTTCGACGATGTCTAATGGCGAACGTGTTCTGATTACGACAAGCAACGATTCACAGAATTAACCCTTTGAGGTATTATCGAGGTCTAAAGGCGATTAGTAAAAATTGGTTCATAAGAATTACAGGAGTGAAGAAACCTTCGGACATTTTTCTACAAATATTTTTGAGCAAAACAGTGATGCAGCAATATGAATTTAACAGTTTCATTATATTATTTAGTTGTTGAAATTATTCAAGACAAAAATAGATGTCCGTGTTTATTGTACACGGTGCACATTCCTGTTTTGCATAAGTAACCCACAGTCTATTTAATCATCGTGTGGTTCCAGTGAACTTCATTGATTTCTTTACGGATTGCAAGTGGCCCATTTCCCATTGAAATAAAATTAAACTACCTTAATATTAACACTATGAATATAATTATCGAGCAATCATTAAAATGTTAATACTGTTTGCAACAACTGTTTGTAACAGCTATTAACCCTATGCACTCGAGACTATTTCTATTCCAAAACGAGGACACTTGTTTCAGCTCACAATGTGACTATATTTATTCGATACTTATAAAATTAAACGCGTATACTTATAGAAAATTTCTATAATTTAATAATTCATCGAATACAGACGAATTTATTAATGGAACTTTATTAGTGGAACTTTATACAAAATAATGTAGCAATTTTCAGCGTCGCCTCAGAGTCGCCACTCGAGTGCAAAGTGTTGAACAGGGTAGCGACCCGAAGACGATCGAATGTGAACGAGCCAGTGATCCGAGGCGTCGCGTTCGGACGCGAGAGGAAATCGCAGGTTCGCGAGAAGCCGATGGGGGGTTGCGTCTCAATTTGGAGTCCGTTTCGCGAGACCCGTATTAGCCCATTTCCTTATCGATTGCCGATAACTCGCCGCTCCTTTCCCCGTTATTAATATCCTTCCGCGTCGGACAGAGAAAAAGGAGAGAATAGAATGATAGAGGAACGCTCGAGATGCAATTTCCCTGGCAGCGCGGCGAGAGAGCCGGAGAAACAAGAAAGCTAGAGACAGAGAGAGAGAGAGAGAGAGAGAGAGGTTGCTCCTCTCTCGAGGGTCCTTGGGGACGGGAACGGAACCGTTATTTGATTCCGGACGGTGTTTTATCGCGGGGACGGATCTCACGGTTGCGCGACCAGATTTCCATAGCATCGGTGTCAAGGCGCACGAAAAAGACCACCCGGGATCCGTGTCGAGTAGAATCGATTTCCAAACGTCTTCGGCCTCTGGCAGCGATCCTCTCTCTCTCTCTCTCTCTCTCTCTCTCTCTCTCTCTCTCTCTCTCTCTCTTTCTCCGCGTCCGTTTCTCTCGTTGCACGGCCGAGTAACGATAATTGGAACGTTTCGGTATCGATCGCTAGGGGGTGGTTCGTCTTCCTCCGGCGCGGCGAGCGACGACGTCCGTTGTTCTCGCGGGCGAGATTCGCGAGCAGATTCGCGAGGAGCGGATTCCCGACGAGTGATTTTTTCTCTCCCTGGCGAGCCAGAAGCCGAGAGACCGCGGCGGTCGTCTCTGCTCTCTCGAAGCTCGCTGCGACGCGATAAACTGGGACACGAAGCCTCGTTTTGTCTCGCGTAACACCGAGGTGCGATATGAAACGCTCTGCCGCGACCAGCTTCTTCTTCTCTCTCTCTCTCTCTCTCTCTCTCTCTCTCTCTCTCCTTCTCTCGTAGCCTCTCATCTAAGTCCTCTTCTCTTCTCGGAAAAGAATGCCAGAAGATATCAAGAATATCGCTATCAGGCGACGGGAGATTCCAGGCGTAGCGGCTTCCGTCCGGTCTGCGGATCCTCCTTGTCCCGGTTCGATGGGTGTCGGGAAAAAAATTATGCGAAACTCCGAGAAACCGCGCTGGGAACAGCTCGCACATTGCAGAGATGGATCAGAGATGATTCGCGAGATAGTCGAGCCAATGAGAACGGTAATGACAAAATGGAACTTGGTCTCGTTGATTGGAAGACGCGGCAACTACGAGGGCGTTTTTCTCTTTCTCTGGCAAATTTAATTATTTGATATCGATGTGATAGCGGTTTGAAATCGTTCGAACGGTTTTGCTACTTTGCATTGGATCTAGTCTAGTAAGTGCACGAAATCTGCGGTCTAGTAATTAGTAGCGATCTCACAGATCGGCGTTGGTAGTTAAATTATGCGAGACTCCAGCTAGCTGCGCTGGGAACTGTTTGCAACTTGCGGAGATTTGCCAGATAGTTGAACAAATGGAGTCTCGGCGATCGTGGCTTCCAAAACATTTTCTTGTGTTTTTTGAGATGCCCGATACTTGGTAGATGTAAATATTCAGAAGTAGACTATGACCCTTGTATGCTAATGTGGGCGTACTGCAGTTTGAATTATTACTTAATGATCTCGTACTACAAATGAAGAATATTCTTTACTACGAGAAATAATACAATAGCTTGACCAGAGCTCGGGCGTTTTTGCACACCGTGCGACACGTCCGTGCGAACGATTCGGACGAATCCGACGTGTTTCCGATTTTTTTTTCCGACGGTCTTTGGGAACCCGAGAACCGAAAGCGACGACGCTTTTGGTCAATGGAGCACCGTAATTTTACGCCTATTGTTTCGGCAACCGGGCGAGCCGTTCGGTCGGGGGTCAGCGCACTTCCTGGAATCCTCGAGACTCGCAGGAAATTATGCGTATCCTAAACTGGTGTTTCGCAGGTGGAGAGCACAGAGACGTGGAAAGCCATTGTGCCGTGGTCAGCTGAATGGAATTAAAGCCGTTGAAGCGGGCGCCGAGATCAAAGAAATCGATCCACGTTCATCGAGCCTCGAGCGTTCACTGCGAGGATGTTTTTCGAAGAAAAAACAGTATTGTTTCTCTTTCTCTTTGTAAAAATTTTAATACTCCTCGCAATGCCGCTCGACGAACGTCCGGGCGATATCGCAGAGGTCTAGACAGCTTCGATCGTTCGAGCCCGGACATTTTTATATTCGCTAAAACCGTTCGGCGAACGAACCCCGGGGGGGTTCTGCGACTCGCCAGAAATTCGATAGTCCGTCGCGGATGCAAATCCCCGCGATTCCCAGCCGCTTTGTCGTCGTCGTTGCCGCACCGATTTATCTTCGATCCGCAAAAAAAAAAGGTAGCGGCGAGGGGAGGAGCGCCAGGGAACCCATAGAGACTAGGGAAACTCCGGGTCTCGCTCTCGCCGGGATACGCCGCGGCCTGTTCGTGGAAGATCGATCCTGGGGACCGAGGACGAGAGGATAACGAAGGTGGATCGGTCCTGTCCAGACGCGTACAACGATCCGAGCGGATCCGTTCCGGATCCGCCGCGCGGGCCCGAGAGAAACGGCGGGAACCGGGAGCACGCAGGTTCCCTTTCGCGGCAACACGTACACTACGCCGTGCGACGCGGAGAGACGGGCGGCGGTGGGGGAGAAGGCTAACGGAGAGCGACGAAGAGAAGCAAGGGGGGAACAAAGAGGAAAGGACACGTGTGTGGGGTAACGTCGTAATAAGCGCTGGTGTGCTTTGCTGCTCTCTTCCACGAGAAACGTAGATCCTCGAGCCGAGGGAGGGAGTATCGAGAGTGCCGCGCTCTGGTGGGAGAAGAACCCTGTGTGTTTGTGTGCGAGAGAGAGAGAGAGAGAAAGAGAGCGAGAGAGCGAGAGAGGGAGACGGAGCGACGCGGAACAAAGCGGTGGAAGAGGAAGGGAAAAAAGCACACCGACAATAGTCCAACGGCCATGGGCAAACCGACCAAAACAAATGTCTCGCTAGTATATAACAACCACATTCCTCCGCCGCCTCACGCCATATTTGAATCTTTCTCACTGCTCCCACCGCCCCCTACGACCCCTCCTCCCGCTTCACCTCGCCTCCTACGTCCTCGCCAGCGTCCCTCTCGGCGTCGGTCCTTCTTTTTTCGTTCCGTTTCCTCCACCGTCCGCTCTCCCGACGTTCGCACGCGTTCGTCTTCTTTACTCATCTCCCGGACCCCTTTCTTTCTCCTTCCGTTCACCGCGCCGCCCCCCCCCCCCCCTCCCTTCTCTCGTTCGCGTCTCGGTCCCTTTCTCGTGCCGGTCCTCTCGCCCTCGGCCACCCCTCGGCCCCCTCGGCCCCCCCGGGATCCCCCGCGTTCCGCGCGGAGGAGACCACCGCGAGCACACCGCCGCGTGCACCACGGTGCCCTTTGGGCGTGGGTAAATACTTAGGCGAGCCGGGACCCCCTAAGTGCCTGCCTATCGTCGCCGTCGCTAATAAACTCGCGCGCGTTATTGCCCTCGCAGCTTGTCGGCGCCCCCCCCCCCCCCCCCCCTTCCCCCCCCGCCCCGCGCCCCCCCCCCCCCTCTCTTCCCGACCCAGCCGCCGATCTCGTTAAGTCCTCCGGTCGCCCACGACTCGCCATCCGGCATCCTACTCCAATTTCCCCGAGATAAATGGCGCGAAACACTCGATCGTATAAATCAACGGGAAAAGAGACGTCACCGACCGTCCCCCTCTTCCCGCTTCTCCTCCTTCGCCGCCGTCGCTTCGCCGTCCCTCGTTCGACGGGTGGCGCGCGTTAACTACCGTCGAACAGAGAGCGCGGTTTACCCCCCGAATAACCTAATTCGTTTTTTCGTGATACCAGGACGATGGTTTTGCGTAGCGCGAGGCGGCGGCGATCGTTCGACTTCCGACGCGACGCCGCTCGCGGTCAATTTGCACCAGCCTCGAAACTTGCGTGCCAAGGGACACGAGGTCGCGGTTAGATCAATCATTCGAACACGTATCATATGCGTGGACGTAATTGACGGGGGAAGTTCGTGCCAGAGGTATCAACGATTGGCATAATTTAGGGGTTTTAGACGCTCGCCGCGCGGACCTTTCTTCCGCCGTTAGGATTATGATTATACAGTAATGTTTCGATTTCTGTCGCAATTTTTCGGTTCTACTCCTGTCGCGGTGCTATTCCTACGCCACTGTAATTTATCGATTTCTTCGCTACGCCGATGCCGAAGTTCGACGGAGTCGATGAACACGTGTGCTGCGGCACGCGCCGCGGCTCCTTTGACTCTAATTCCCGGAAGACAACTCATAATACTATAACAAAACTTTTTTAATTTTAAGATTTTAAAACTGAATTTCTTTTTAACATATTGCTGATAATTTTCTGATTAAAATGAGACTAAACATGACATAATTTTACCGTTTTCTTCAATAACCGTGACGTGTCACAAAGTTAAGATTTCTAAGAGAATTTCATAATAGCATTTCGAAAAAGCCTACAGGCAGAACGTGCCGTAAACCGGGATAATCCGAAGGGTCATCCTGGTCGTGTACGCAACGGTACCGAAACCGTGGGAGGTTGACCTGGACGATTTCCCATAGCAAATTACCAATTTATTAATAATTAGCAATTAAACCATCTTTCTATGAATCTGCAAACCATTTTTTTCGTTATCGGTGCTGAGTTTCGAGCAGCTCGTATCTAAACAGCTTCTCACTGTTCAACCATCCTTACTCCAAGGCCCCTTCAAATTCCAGGATTGATAGAAAAAATACAGTAAATTGTTCCGCCACACTTTCCGTCAAACGCGTAGAATTCTAAATGTCTCGAAATCGAAGCGATCTCAAAACCTACCGCATCGAAGTCGTCGCGATGCTTACAGTTCCTGTCGCGAATGCGTGTCCGATTGATTCACTTGCGGTCGCGACCTCGAAGCGATTTTCTATACTTACCGTCTCGAAATCGAGGGAATATTTGCACCTATCGTCTCGAAATCGAGTCAGTCTTTACATCTACTATCTCAAAATCGAAATTAATATCTATACTTTTCTCGAAATCGAAGCCATCTGAAAACCTACCGCGTCGAAGTCGTCGCGATGCTTACAGTTCCTGTCGCGATTGCGTGTCCGATTTGATTCAGTTTCTGTCGCCACCGTGTGGCCGATGGCGTGTAGAGAAGGCTACACTTGCTGTCGCTCGAATTACACAATACCATATATAGCATTGTCTTTAATACTTCTTTTTGACTTTAATACTTCTTTTATAATTACGAATCGGTTTTTTTAATGTTTTTTTCGTAAATAAAATAAAATACTTGATTCGTATAATGAATAAATACGGTGTAAAATATGTCGTGTTTGGTGTCATTTTAATTGGAAAAATCTGACCAATATATTAAACAAATTTTCATGTATAAAAAATTGGAAATAAGAAAGTTAAGTAATCGTTTTTATGCTAGCGTTACAATGTATGTATTCATAGTAATCTACGTCGGCATGCGGTGGCTGCCTCTCAGGTTACAATGTAGTTTCGTTCGCCTCGAGTCTCGTTCCATCTCTTTCTTTTATGAGATGTCCCCAAATACAAAGGCGAGCCGCGACGATCGATAATCATGTCTTCGGATTCAGTTCGTGACGACTTTCGATTCCTACTTGGCGACACTAACTGAATCATTACTGTACTTGTTTCATCGTATCGTGCGAGTTAGGTTGAAGCTAGCCTGTTGGGCCTTTTTTCTTTTTGAAAAACTAGAGAAATTCTGACGCAGTCGTGTACGAGCGTGGAATTTGCAATTTAATCCCGTTATTATTGGACCGCGGAGTTTATGCAAACGTCCGTAGGATCAAGGTTGGGGCAAATGGATTTTTGAAATAATAAATACCCTATGAATATTCTTGTCTCCTCGTGCAGAGCAGAATTTGGCAAATAAACTATTCTTGATATAGCAGTTAGATATCGAAATAGCGTTTGGAATATATTTAATCGCGGAACGTCCACGTGTAACTACAACTTAGAATAAAATTTATTTACCAAATTCTGTGCTACATGGAAAGACAAAAATATTTATAAAACAGCTCAATAATAGCAGTCCGAAGGATGCTATTGTTTTTGTTAGAAAAATTACTACAATTCCAAGAGTTTTAAGTTTCCAAGAACGTAGAAATGAAAGAAGCGTTTTTCGAGGGAAAAAACGCTCGCAAAAATTCCTTCCCTACGGATTCGAGAAGGTTCCGCGGCGTTTCCCAAGGGCGCTAACAATCGCTTGAATCTGGTGCGGCGTTTGTACGATCGGGGCGCCACGAGAACAGCCCGATCCATAATCGCAAGGATGCGGTAGAAGTAGGAATCGCGTAAGGGTTCGCCGCGAGAGGGTTCGCCCAGGACCTGAAGGACAAACCCCCGCAGCCGAAATCGTCGCTTATCACGGTAGACCAGACGATGCTCCGGGTTTTCGTGCTCGCCGTTGGATGGCGTCGCTTCTATCGTTTCGCACGACCGACGGAAACTGGCGTCGTCAATATGCGACTTATCTAATTCAGCCGCGAATCTCTTGATATCTCCAACATAATATCGCACGTGATCCCTAGAACCTGTTCAGCCTGATTTGACAAATGGTCCTAAGCTCTTCAGAAAAGATTGCTTCTTATCTAGCAAGCGATTCGAAATTCTTAGTGCGAAAGGATTCGCCATGATCTCGTAAGCTAGGGGTGGTAAATTAAAAACAGATTTCGTTACGATTCCGTAAGTTAAAGGTTCAAGGATTACAGTGAGAAAGATTTTCTTACGATTTCTGAGGTTGACAATTTTCAGAAAAAATATTCAGGGTAATTATTAACCACTGGGATATCAAAATTTTCTAGGTAATCATAATTAAAAACGATCGCCGCCCGTGACCGGGTTTTTTTGGGGGGCTCGGAGCTGGAGGGTTGCCTTGACCGTTTGACTCTCGATAATACCGTCCGCTGTTTGTTTATACTAGAGCAACGTGAACAAACACAGAAACACATGTAGCAAACGTAATTACTACACGAGAAAAAGTACGATAAGATAATAGCAATAATAATAACGATGGTAGTAACGACAATATTTTTGTCCAGAATGCTTGTACACGCAAGGTCATGGGTCTGTCTATGATTCATTACAGACATTTTTTTACGTCTGTTATTCATTACAGAAATTGTTTACGTCTGTTATTCATTAATCACGAACGTGTTTACTTAGTAATCGTAATCATTGATAACGAACGTATTCATTGAATAATCACAATCATTAGTCATGAACGTGATTACTTAGTAAACGCGACAATTGATCGCGAACGTATTCATTTAATAATCACAATTTAATAATTACAGTCACGAGCATAATTACTTAATAATCGTACACGTCGATCAAGGACATTGTTTTATTCCAGTTGTAATTATTAATTATTGATCGGATCACCTCTCGCCGAATTCCGATTCCCAGCGGGAGGCTATGAAAAAAAACGTCGGCGACGCGCGAGATGACAATTAAAATGGAGGGATCTCAGCCGATCGTTCTCGCGAGCCCGTCGCGAAGGGTCTCCGTTTTCCCACGGTTCACCGGACCCTGGCGAACGCGCTCGCGCGCGCGCGCGTGATCGAGCTCACGACCATGGAATTCCAGGCCGAGACGAACCAGGAACTGCGCGGCGAGGCACCGTGGAACGAATTCGTGCGGGAACACGTGAAACGCCGCAAACGGAATCCCCTGTGTCCCGCTGCGATCGTTCCTTAATATTCCGGCTACAGAAGCGGGGCCACCTGTGCCCGGGTCATTTCTGACTCACGCTCATATTCTACTAATTACATAGTTGCGGTACTCCCGGGGTCCTTGCACGCCGTGACTCCGTCACAGTAGGCGGTCGGTTAACATTTTGAGGTCGAGCGTGTCGACACATTGTCATTTTACTGCAGTAGCTGCGACAATGTGGATTGCTCGTGCTCGTAGAGACACGAGAGAAATTATCCGTTTTTGTTATTACAGTAAATTCTCCCTAATTGTCCTCCAGTTTCTAGACAAAAACGGACAATTTTGGAAGCGGATTATTCGAGTCTTGCGCACCACTTTTGCAGTCGTTTAAAGTCGGAATTTATAAAAGCGACCCGTGAAGTGCGAATCGTATCTCCTTTTCCCAAATCGTCTATTTTTCTTTACAAGCTGAAGGGCAATCGAGGATAATTCGCTTGGAAATCTCTCGCATTGTACCTCCGCTTTGGAACGAAAACGGACAACTTGCGACGAAGAGATACGATTATTTAATTATACAATCGGCAACTCTATAACGAGCCGCCAGACTCGTACGATCGTATCGTATTTTCCCAAATTCTCCATTTTTGTTTGCGGGCCAAGCGTGAAAGAAGTGACCGTGTTTGAAGACTTTGGCTCGCGATTCAGTTCTCCCAAGAAACTGTTCTGAAAAATCGTCGACCGCGAGGGGTAATATCCCGGCGAGATATCGAGCGGACGTGGACAACGGCGGAACAAATGCCGCAAACTTTCGTCCCGAATCGCGCGAACAGAGAGGTAATTCGCTCCGGTCGCTCGTTCGCGAATCCGTTTACTTTGACTTCGTTCCGCGGCTGAATAGAGCAAACTCGCGCCGCGCGGGACCTGTTGAGGCAGACCCGTTAAATGCGACGCGGAGCTAAAGCGAACCGCGATTCGATTATCGTGCTAATTAGGCGACGTGCCCTCGTCGTGCTCCGCGGGGGCTTTCTTAGCCCGTTAACCGGGGAAGACGAGTTAAATCGTCGTCGGTGCACGGCTTTCGGCGTCTTCTTCTCGGTCGGTCGACGCGCGGCTCGACTACGACGTTAATGGCGCTGCACGATTGAAACACTT
>NC_135781.1:3794778-3883081 GCF_028453695.1 Augochlora pura
GGTGTACAGTTACAATGTTGGTGTCTCCACAGTTTTGCGTTTCAGCCGCCGGTTATAACAAATGATGTGGATACGACGTGACGTAATCAAGCGAGCCGTTTATTTTGAAACTGACCTAAGCCCGTTTATCACTTTCTGTTGTTGACTGCAATAACGTGTATATTATTCAGTTAGTAATAGCATATTATTTTAATATTTCTTTGGCAACGCAACCCTCAATATTTCAATATCACAACATTTAAATATATAAATTAAGCAAGCAAAAAAGTTTACACAATCTCTAATGCAATTAACATTAATATTAACACAGCAGTTAATTCAAGCGATTACGTAAATAATAAATAATATCTACTATCCCCGATCGTTTTTAATCGTCGATAAGTTTTTCAGCCGATATTTCCAATTCGAGAACGATTCTTCACCCTAATCGCCGCGTGATGCGACGATCGCCGTGACCGTAATTCAAGCTCCGTTTGCGACGAGCAAACTCGCTGTGAAATATTTGATTGGCTGTTCGACGAGCTCTTCCAGCGGGCAAAGGTTCTATTGTCGGTGTCAGTTAGGTTTGATTTAGGTGAATTTTAGGTTGTCAAATCGGTTTCGCCGGGGCTCGGCGATGGTCTATGTCGTTTCGTGGCAACTGGAACGTGTCCCAAGAGCCGGCCACTCGCGCGCATTGTACGATTCACAGCGGTAGTTTCTCAAATAGAATCCGCGATCGACGTTTGTTGGGGAAGAACACAGAGGCGACAGCGGCAGTCGCAGTTGGCGTGCGATCAGCGGTCGCGATGGAAGGAAGCAATGTTTAATGATTCCGATTCCACGGAAGCGTTCGGCGCGCGGTTCGATTCACAATTTTTCGAGCGAACGGTATCGTTTCTTCGATCGGAGTCGACGCGAGGCGCGATACTTGATTGCCTCGTGCCAAGAAACTACTCGGAATCTCGCAGTTAATAATGGACATTATTGATTCCCGGATTGTAAGTGGTCCATCTCGTAAAATAGATAAGGCAAGGAAATAAAATCGGATAGAATAAAATCCGACAAATTAAATTGAAATATAGTACAATATTTTATGTAATCGTACAGCATGCAATAAAATAAAACAGATAAAATAAAAGAAGAAAATTGAATAGAACAAAATACATTTCCGAAATATTAAAATTATTAAAGGATTAATTGAAATAGCTCCTGTGTTTTTATAATTTTTTTTGCATAGAAATCCGTAGTTTAGTTTCTATTCTAGTTGCATAACCTAAAGAATAAATAAATAAGTAAATTAATAAATGAAAACTACAGTAAAGGCTGGAGTCTGCAATATTTCGACTTCTCCGGTCAAGGGGTTGCGGACAACAGTGATCAGACAGCCGGTCAGTGATAGTCGTGTTTCAAAGTTTCCGACTGCGACAGACTTTCCTGTTACTTTCCTCTTTGCATCTCCACACTGTTTTCCTTCTTACTCTTAATACCATCTTCTTATTTTTCCGGATACGTCACCGGTATCGTTTTCTATTATTAGTTTCATTGCCGTCATTTTATTTAATTATTTCGTTTACTCTGTACGCTGGTCGGGCGACATATTGTCACATTAACCCGTCACGTAAACAACCAAAGGTACCCGTGCACCCGTTTCTACTTTTTCTCCAGCAATTTAAATTAAATTCCGCAAATTAAATTTCAAATCATATCGTCAACCACACATGACCGACACGACGGTTAAAATGCATTTATAATAGAAATCTCAAGCAATGAAAATATCACAGGAATTCAATAACGACGCGTGTTACTTTCAACTCGCTGAAATATTTATGCGACCGATTCTTGTCGTAATCGATAAAGATATGTTTTATTTGGCATAGAGTCTGATGAACACAATACGCTTTATTTAATGGTAAAATTACAATACACATTATTATTAATATAAAGAGTGTACATTTTATAGGGTAGGTTTCCTGAGCCATTTTGCAATTTTACAAAATTAAAGTCACAAGTCTTATTCTCTGTATGATTTTAAAATTACAAGTATGACACGCTTCTCAAAAACCATCGCACAATCGATTCCTTTAATTTTCCGAAGAAGATGCGTGCGCGATTCTCAGTTCGTCGAAAGAGAGCGAAACAGGCACGGAAAGAAGCAGCAGCGACGGTCCTACGGTCGGTCTTACGCGCGGCCGCTGACACTACGTAGAGCTGGAGGAAGCTAGCTAGGCGGGGAGAGATCGGCGAGGGTGGCTCTAGACAGGAGAGGCGAAGGGGGTCTTCCAGATGGTAGCGTAAGTCTGCCGGAGTAGCGGCGATAGGTGAGAGCGTAGTCGAACCGGCCTCCGTGGGGATGGAGGCGGCGGAGCCAGGGGCGTGGAGCGGGACCCATCCTTTCCTTACTGCGCACTTTCTTACCCCTCCGCCGGTTCGCATTCAACCCTCGGCACAGTCGGCGTCCGCGGGCCACAGTTCGCTCGCAGGGAAAGGCGGCGTCGCGTGGCTTTCCTTCCCGTTTTTCGGGCTGTCTCGGGCCGTTCCGGGCTGTTTCGGTTGTTTCCTCGCACCCGGCGCCGTGAACGCACGGCGTGCGCTCTCTCGCATCTCTCTATCCGGTGTTTCTGTGCTATCTCTCCTCCCTCTGTGACTCGTGTTCGCGCGTGTGCTCGCGTGCTCCCGCGGCTTCGTCGAGGCGTGTTTCCTTGGACGCCGGAGCCACGAGGACGGATACCGGGACGTCGAACCCTCTGCACAGCCTCTCACCTGATGCCCCGATCCGTACGTATCCCCCAGCAGAGAGCCTCTTCTTTCTTTCGCCCGTTGTTTCTTCTCTGTTCTCGGCGTCCCACCGGAGGGTGAATCTGAACCAACCCCCTTGTTCCGCCGGCCGCGGTGGTACGCAGTAGAATACGCAGCGGTCTCGCTGCCAAGTGCGTCGCCGTTGTCGGTGCTCGTCGAATGCCAGCCTCGAGCGAGGCGGCGGACACGTTTTCGTTGTCGGGGGAGCGCGGCGCGGCGAGGCGCGTTGCGGCGTGGCCGTGTTGTGGTTCGCGCCGAGAGCCGGAGCCGGAGCCGAGCGCCAACCAGCGGCACTCGGCCCGAAACCGCTCTCCGCTTTCGTCGCTCCGTCTCTCTCTCCCTCTCTCTCTCTCTCTTTCTCGCCGCGTGCCCCGCCTAAACTCGAGCCACTCTGGCCTCGCGAGTAACTAAACTGCGCTTCGATCGAGCCCGATGGAACACGCGCGTCGTAGTATCCCTCTGCCGTCTCGGAAGATGCCCGACGCTCGGACGCACCTGTGCCGCTCTGCTGCGACGCCACCACGAAAACAGACGCCACGTGCGACTTCCAAGTAACGCTGGCCGAGCGTCCTCCTTCGATTTTTCACGGTTTCACGCATGCCGTGGCACTCGTACACCGAGCGGGGCACGTGTTTCTTTTATGTCGTTGGCAATTTCGTCGAAATCTAGAGCTACAGTATATTATATTATTTATGTTCAAGCTGCTTACAATTTTTATTCCAATATTTACTCGAATCAAAAATTTAGAGGAAGAGTATTTTTATGATACGAGAAATCGTAAAATGAAAAAAATCAGAAATTGGTCATTTTTACTGGTTTTCTAGTTTTCGCGTCAAAGAGGTGGAAACTATCCCCAGAAGTTGAGACAGGTAATATGGATTGATAAAAATACTTTTTCTGACCACGGTGATTTATAGAGAAATTCCTATTATTTACTTTACACGCTACGATTTTACGGGTGGTTCGCGCCCCTTTGTATCGAATTATCGTCGATATAAAAATAACACGCGCGGCTTAGCTTTTCGAGCGGTGTAACATATGCGAGGACGGACGAGAACGGAGTGAGGACACTTACCTGGCGTTCCTTGTTAGGAAGCCAGTGTGCGGAGTGCGTCGACCACATGGTTAGCCTTGCGCCGCGACGCTGTAGAGGCCGCGGACTCGAGCTCCTTGTTGATCGTGTCAATATTTTTCGCTCGGCGGTCGTTGCTCGAACTATCTCCACCTCCTCTGCCACGTGCTCGCTACAGAATGCCAGGCTTCCTCTTTCGACCGACGTGTCCTCGAAAACGCTGTCGAACAGGAGAACGATCTTGCGCCACTGTAATCTGCCGCAGGAGGGTTGACGACAGTATCATCCCTTCCACTTTACGCTAACTTTCTCGGAAGACGCCCCTCCCACCTTTCTAGCTTCTGTCAGCGGAAAGGTGTGGATAACCTGGCGTCTTGCGACATTTTTGGCGACGGCAGCGCGCAGAAGCGTGGACGCTTGTTTGCAAATATTGTTCGCACTTCGCTTCGCTTTCCGAGACCAACTGTCGTCCCCGAAATAAACCCCTGACAGTTTGTAAAAAACTGAGTTTCCTGTCAAATAAACCGTAGAATTTCTGTATTGCTTCACGGTAGGAGGCATAAACGCGACAAATGTGTATTGTTTTGTGAAAAATGATTTGGAAATATTTTCATAATTTCAGGAACGGTGAAAGGAAAGAACAGAAATCGCATGTTTTGACTGGTTTAGTAGTCTTTGCGTTTAAAATAATCTTGTATCTATAACTCTTGGGACACCCTGTATTTCACTGAGGTAACTCTTTTACTCGACAGTATCGAAGAGGGTTAAAGGTGGCAGGCGCGCGCTTCTAACATTTACCAGATCGTTCTATAGATCGTTCTAAAACGATTATCATTGACGATAGCGGATCGATAAATGGCGGACGCGAGTCGAAAAACGGCAGCATCCCCTAGGATAATCTGATTCTGGTTCCACCGATGGCAAAGCGTAAAGTCAAAGCGTGGAGGCAAAGCACGAAGGCAAAGCAACGACGGAGGCTTTACAGCAGGAGAGTTCAGTGGACGTATCCATCCCGCCGATGCATTTATTAACGCGTATTGTTTGGAGGGCGTGCGTGGCCCCGCGGGACCGAGGGTGGACCGGTCTCGTAGGGGTTGGCGGTCGCGGGAGCGGTGGCGGTGGTGGGGGGGACCAGGGAGGAGTCGAGCCGAGTCGCAGTCTCGTTGTTTCGCTGGTGCGTCGAAAGGCACTAGCTGGCTCGCCGGCGAGCGAGTCGAAGGGATGACGATGGGGGACGGGGGAAACTGGGATCGCGCCGCGTCGAGGGAAAAGGGACGAGAATGTCGCCGGCGGGTGAGGACGAGGACGAGGACGAGGGTGCAGAGGGTCAATGTACGCGCGTCGAGGAGTCAGTTCGTAGTTCGAAACTCGAACTGGAACGAGAACGGGAGCCGGCAGGCGGCGGCGGCAGGCGGCGGCGGCAGCGCGAGGAGCGGGAGGCAGCGGTAAACCGCTACGCTCCGTCTCGCGATCCTCGGCGTGTTTCTCTGGGTCTGGGTGACGCGCGATGCACCGACTCAGCTTCCAGATAATTGGATAGGAACCGTCCTCTTCGACCTCTCCTCCTCTCCCGTCCTCTTTAATCCTTCCTTTCTCTTTCACTCCTCGCGCCCTCTGTCTTTTACCCTCATTTTCTCTGTCCCTGTCTCTCTGTCTTTGCTCTGATTCTCTCCGCCTCTCCCTCCCTCCCTCTTTCTCTAAACCTCTGAATCTCTTTTCTCTCATTTTCTTTGTCTCTCCCTTCTTCTCTCATTTCCTCAGACCCTCTTTTACCATCGTTCTCTTTGTCACCTTCTATCTTTTACTTTCATTCTTTCTCCCTCTGTTTTTTACTCTGATTCAATCCACTTCTCTCTCTCATATCTTCATTCTCTACCTCTCTCTTTTTCTCAAAATCTCGTCCCTCTTTCATTCTCCCTTTTTTTATTTTCTCCGTTCCGCTCTCTCATTTTCTCACACTCTCTTTGACTCTTGCACTCTTCGTCTCTATCTTCTCCGTCTCTCTCAATTTCTTCATCTCATTTTTTCCGTCTCTCTCAATTTCTTCCTCTCATTTTTTCCGTCTCTCTCAATTTCTTCCTCTCATTTTTTCCGTCTCTCTCAATTTCTTCCTCTCATTTTTTCCTTCTCTCTCTCTCTCTCTCTCTCTCTCTCTCTCTCTCTGTTTTTCTCATTTCCTTGGACTCTCTTCTTCTCTTCCATCTTGTCAACCTCTTTTTCTTTAATTTTCTCAGACTCTCTCCCCCACTCCCATCTCAGCAGACACCCTCTTTTTCTCTCATTTTCCCAGCCGCCTTTTTTCTCCCTCGTTCACTACGCCCGCCTCTTTTTCTCTCTCCGGCGGCCGTCTTGTCCCGTCGGCGATGCGTCCGTCGATACTAACCGCCGCCGCAATCGTCGCCCGCAGTGCTCTCCCTCGTTCGACGCCTCCTCCGTCGCGCGTTTCTTTCAGAAAACGTCCGCCAGGATTGCGCAATTGATACCTCCCGCCCGATGATCCCGATCGGCCGGGATCGCAGTCGGTCCCGTTGCGCGACAAATGCTGCATCAGCTGCCGCAGAGATCTGGCCAGTTATCTCGATACATTGTGTTCGATCAAAATGTGGTCGCACTTCGAACGCCAGATTCTTCATTGCTAAACGTGCAGAAACGATAATTCTTGTAAACGAACCAGCCTGCTTCTTTCGTTAGTTCGAGTAGCTTCGATGCATTTTCGATGGAAAAATACTACGATAATTTTAATTATTATATTGTGCATGAATAGGGAACGAAAGCAAAGAAGAAATACGAAGGTACCATTATGCAAATTCTGCGATAAATCTTTATAATTTTGTACATAACAATTCTATCAAACACCTGAGTTTTTTTAACTTTTAGTTGATCATGCTGTTGGTAATAAATAATGGTTATAATAAATAATGGTTATAATAAATAATGGCTATAATAAATAATGGCTAATCTACAACAAAAGGAATGAAAAATGAATAAACATGCCAGGAACGACAATGAAAGAACCTCATTCTTCGATTCCTAAACAGTTACAGCATAAAAATCGATCTCCCATTCTCGGTGAAATGGATCGATTCCGAGAAAAGTCTACCATTAGAAAATCGATTCGAAGCGTCTATTTTTTAAATCGAGAGAATCGGACGCTGCAGCTATTCACCGGATAAACGATGCGAAATAAAGGATCGCGAGGCTCGATTGGCACCGTTTCCTCCGGCGCCTGTTCATTGCAACGAATTTAGTCCGTGGCACGGGGTCAGAGGTGACTCGAGTCCCGATTAATTACGATATTCATTTTTGTCCCGTCTATTTTCGCCGCTCGAGAGACGTTCCTCGTGACAAGAGGCGCACACGGTGACGGCACGGCACGACGCTCGGTGACGTCTTTTAGACGCCTCCGTCGGCGATGCGGATCGGGACACGCCATTCCCGCGGCCTCTCCTAGGTCACTGCAGACTTTGAATGGAAATATTTACTTACGTAAGGACCGGTCGCTTTCCGGCGCGCGTCCTCCGCGTCGCTTCGATCGTCATTTCTCCTCTCTCTCTCTCTCTGTTTCCCTTTGTCTCTTCATCTCTTTATCGCTTTCCATGCGCCATCCTCGCCCGCGCGCCACCCCCCCGATCACTGCCCGATTAACGTTCGATCGGCCAGATGCCCTCGAATCTGTCCCATTTCGCCTGAATCGGTTTCCCGTGTCCCGCCGGATTTGTTAACGCCGTGTCCGCTCGAACGTAGAACGTTTTCCCAGGATCTGCGAGTCGAAATCCTGTCGCGTCGCTGAGAGCCTTGACGATTTTACCTTGCACAGATAACGCGCCAAGGAGAGCCAGTTTTACCAGTCCAGCGTGATTATTCGAATCGATTTCTTAATGGCTGATTTTTCCGAAATTTTATTATCAATGTTATAAATAGCGCGCACTCGTCTCTGTCGATTCTTTCAATCGCTGCTATTCTTTCAATTAGAATTTCAGATTTATTATAATTATTAAAATAAGAGGTATTGCTGCTGTTGAAATAGGATATGTTACAATTTAAGAAATTTTCGGTTATCTTACTATTTTTGATTTAACTTTATTGCTATCCATTCCAAGCAACCGTGATCTTCGCCTAACGACTGTAACTATATTTTATGGATTTATAACAAAATTAAGTATTTGCAACTTAAAACAGCAGAAAGACTTTATACATTCTTTTCAATCTATTAAAATTATTAAACAAAGAAAAACTTGCAATTTAGTCTCTATTTCTTAAAATCAGTGCGGACGATTTTCCTTTCGCAATAAAATTTCACAATAATTTCGCCCAACGAAACCGGCACGAATCTAACAAATAAATAACCGTATGGAATCCGCAAGCTGCTTACGAGCCTCTGAAAGATTGAACAACCGTGACTCGAGCAAAGTTTCTCGGCCGTACAATCGTTCTCTATAGTTATCCGCTATTCGCCGTCGGACAGCGACAGGCCGAAAGGTCCCAGCAGAGTATCGACACTCGGGGAGGGGGGGAAAGAAGTTGAACGGGTTCCAGGAAATTTCGTTGGTACATCGATCCCCGAGCATGTTCAAACGCGGAAAACATTGTTCCGGGTCTGAGTCACCGTCCGGGGGAACCCCCCCCCCCCCCCCCTCCTCGCGCGTCGTCGGCCCCGTAAGAACATTTTTCGCGGGCTCGCAATTATCGATAAGGGTGGTCGGCGAAATTATCCCCCCGGTCTCGAGGAACGCCGATGATTCGTCCGGTGTTCCGCGTCGAACGGTAGGCGAGGACCGCGCCGCTTAGCGATCTCATAAATTTCGAAGGAGCCGTTCCAATTATCTCGGCCCGGGACAGGGGGGGGGGGGGGGGGAGGGGGGGGGGGGGGGGTATTTACTCTCCCCCCCCCGGAGTAAATTCCAGCAAATCCGCGATCGATCCCGCCGCTCGATGAAATCTCGGGACGGGGGCCGCCGGGGCAATCGAACGAGATTCGCGGGAGCGACGCTTTTTCCGCGCTGATGGAAAATGTATGAATTATACGGTTATCGGAAAATATTATTTTTCGTTATATTATCGTCGTTTTATGCAAAATTGTCTGCGTTGATTGCAAAACGTGGGAGCGTAACGGAGATTTGCTTTTTAAACATTGTATTTAGTTGGAAGTAATGATACGGTATTTTGATGCTGTTTAAACGTCTTTATTGTTTTAAATTTGATTCATTGACTAATGAAAAGCATTGAAATTCCTTTTTTACGTTATTTATTTTCTAATAATTTATGTGTCTATAATAACACAATTTTTTATAGAAAAAGGCAAAAGAACGTGTAGACGGTATAATGATTTTTTGTTTAATAATTAGAAGACATTTATATAGTTTTTAAATATTTAAATATGTGGCGACTGTAAAAATCGAATTTGGCACGGAGAATGTTTGTGGCTAACTAAATAGTTAACTAAATGATTAACGAAACAGTCGACTAAATGTCTAACTAAATAATTAACTAAACACTTAACTATATAATTAACTAAACGATTTACTAAGTAGTTAACCTAATCTACTAATTTGTATACTCCTGCCACATGCTTAGTGTTAACTAAACAATTTTAGTACGTACATTATTATTATTATTCTTGTACATGTCGGGAACACGGCAAGTTCTAACGACCGTACGAAGAGTACTTCGGCGTGGCGTACTAAATCATGGCTGATTTCTCGAATGACCGTAGATTATGCTCTCGCCGGTGCTCCATTTAGACGCACATACATCGCGTCCGCTTCTTCGGGCATCGTCGCTCTCGCATACTTCCTTTGTGTCGCGATGCTACACGGCCACGGCTA
Organism: Augochlora pura; assembly: GCF_028453695.1. Taxonomy (NCBI): domain Eukaryota; kingdom Metazoa; phylum Arthropoda; class Insecta; order Hymenoptera; family Halictidae; genus Augochlora; species Augochlora pura. Next base: position 3,804,454 of record NC_135781.1, read on the forward strand.
TTAACCTGTTAACCGGATGATTTTTCGGTCGGCGACGACTCGCATAAACGCTATCGTCGCCCTCCGAGACGCAGAAACGACACGAACCGAACGCGTTTCCGACTGTCCAAGATATTCGCAGCCTTTCGATCATTTTCCCTCTGCCGAGTTTACACGGGCGTTCGTTCCCTCATCGTCACGAATTATGCTTTTTCCTCTTTAGCTTTATACTTAGAAAGATCATTTTCAGATTCTTAATTTATCGAAGCATAGTGCTATTATACTTGATTATAGGGGTTGTCATGTCGCGTATATTGGCTGGTGATTATACAGGTTATGTTATGTCAGGTTTACGTTTATGTGTAGAACTTTGAATTTTGAGGTTAAAATTTGGAATTTAATATTTAGAATTTACAATATAGAAATTGGAATTTAGAATTCAGAATTTGGAATGTAGAATTTGGTATTTAAAATTTGGTATTTGGAATTTTAAATTTAGAATATTAAAATCTAGAAATTAAAATTGAAAATGTAAAATTCAGAATTTACAATTCATAATTTAGAAATTAAAATTTATTAATTGGATATTAGAAATTAGAATTTGGAATTTAGAATTTAGTATTTGAAATTCAGAAACTGGGATTTTGAATTTGGAATTTGGAAATTAGAATTTGGAATTTAGAATGTAGAATTTAGAATTCAGAATTTGGGATTTAGAAATTAGAATATGAAATTTAGAATTTAAAATTTGAAACTTGAAATTTGGAATTAAAAATTCTAATTACATAAAAAATTACTCTATAAACAAACTCAAACAAATAGACATAATTTCCTACGAACCCACGCTAACAGCGATTTCGTAGCCGGCGCCCGTTTCCCCAGCAATCCGCGATAAATTCTCGAACGCTAGAGCGTCTCCACAATGAATTCCTCTTCTCCATTATCCTCGAAACCAGCTCTCGCTGTTCCCGATCTTTTCTAGAGGCAAGAGCTCTGGAAAAACGGTTTATTTATTGTCTGGTTTTCCGGAGCAGGTGCTCGAGGCTATAGAAACGCCGGTCGGTTGACAAGTGGACAGAGGAGTAGCAAAGGTAGCAGAGGTTTTTTCGCGGAGCCGCGCGGTAAACGGCAGTCGAGTATCCCGGCGGTCGCCCAGGACTCGCAACAGACCATGCTATAATTATTCCAGGATCGAGAAATTTTCGAGGGTCCTTCGCCGCGGCGCACGGTGCTCCGAATTCGTTAAAACGTGAACTAAAATCATAGCTGTGATTATATGTTTTCCATGGTACTGTCTGAGAGGCTTTTCATGGCGTGGAATGCGATACCATTTTGTCGGATGGGATACGAAGTTGCAAATTATTTTTTTAAAGAGAGAGGCACCATGAATAGGTCGTCACCATTATTTAAAAAAATTATTTATTATTCTGTAATAGAATTATATACAGATTTGTTAAATATTCTAGAATATAATGACGAGAATGTTAAATTTCTTAAAAAACATATTTACAAAGTAAAAATTGCCCTGATTATTCTTTGCTTTCTCCTTTAATTTTTCGTATATTTATTAAAAGATAACGTTCACGATATTTTTATTTAATATATTTTTTAAATTTTTATTGAAAGAATTAGTGCTTAATTCATGTCATAAAATACTAAAATGTCCTAAAATGCATAGAAAGATTTACCTATTTTAATAGGTAATTTACACTTATAACATTAATGTTAATACTACTCTATCTATGAATACGTAATTTCTACAAGAATAAAAAATAAAATAATTCAAGCTTCCAACGTCTCCTGTCACGTGGAACGCGTTTCCCGGACATCTTCGAAACATCCGCCGAAAACTGCTGCGCGAGACTGTTGCCCGAGAAGCTCCGTTCCCGAGGAAATCGTCGCAGAATTGAGAGAACACCTGCGGCACACGCACGCCGTACGACTCCGCTAACGTGTCCGTCCATTACCGTCTCCTTCCACTTGCTGTAAACATCGGCCTCGAACCTGCCGCCGTGTTTCCCGGCCGTTTCACTATCGTTTTGCATCGAGTTATTGCCGAAGCTGGATAATACCCGGCCGGGTTCACCGCCGCCGGTTCTATTTATTGTACGAGCTGAAAACGCCGATACACCTGCGCGGATTGACCGCGAACGATATCCTCGCTATCGGAAAAAAAAAAACCCAGCAGCGACTGGTTTTTGATTTCTTCTTGCAACCCTTAATTGCACTAACCGGGGCCCCCCCGACCCGTTTCCATATCTCGCGAGCGCCGTTTATTATACGGAGCCGCGCGGTAGCACGCGCGCCGTTTATAGTCGGGAACAGGCAAATAAATAAATAATGAAACTCGTTATAGACGCGCGGGGAAATATGTATCGGGTTGCTCGAACGGGCGGCGGCGGCGGCGGCGGCTCGTTTCGCATCGTTTATACGAATTCAATGAAACGGAATCTATAAAACGCGGTACTCCGCTCTACACGAAATGCGAAATGAACACTATGAAATGCGAAGCGAACTCTATGAAATGTGAAACGAACTTTTGCGAACAAGTTCATAAATCGTTTTCGAACGAACTGTGTATCAGACTGGTCGGGAGAGTTCGCTTCGCGTTTTATAGAGTTTGGTTCGGTTGAGCTCGGTGAAAAGATTCGGAACGAGCTTTCCGAGCAACATAATATTTCTTTGGTTGGTACGGTGTGCTCGTCGTGCAAGATCGTTAATAATTGTGTACTTTCGACATTTTAATACTGCTTTTCTTTCGATTCTGTGCTTTTTTATATATTTTACGGCAATTTTTACTTGCCTCGTTTTGTTTATAATTTCTGAAAGGAATAGAAAAAAATATACTATTTGCTATTGGTTGCAGATCGAAGAAGAATAGAATATTGATAATATAAATTTTGATTGAGTTTAATCGAATTTAATTGAATTTAATTCAGTTGAACTTATTTATAAATAATATTATTTTTATGCTTAACGTCACCTTTAGCCTTCACAAAATCAACCTCCGACCGAAGACCAACTATAATAAATTATGTCACGTTCGACCAGCGCTGAAAAGAAAATTAATAATTACTAACAACTATTCCTCGCTATTATAAAAATCTGTCTCTGCCAAACCCTGATCACGAGCGTTCAAACTATCCAACGACGGACGATAGAGAACTTTATCTCATTCGTCGCCCCTAGACGAAACAATCGAACTCGAGATTGTCCGTCGAGTTCAGCCACGAAGTCCCCCGGCCCCTTAATATTTTTACAAAATTGATTTCCAAGGGGGGGAGTGGGACCGAAAGAAACGGATCGGAAAATTGAAACGAACGAATCGGCGGCTAGGGCGAACCGTGGGGGAGTTCGGATGACAAAGAAGCACTAATTACGACCGAGAACGGGGATGATGAGGCGGGATTGTCGCGTTCGCGGAAGCGGCGCGTCGGTGCACGCGGCGTCCCGCGAACACGGCCGCCCGATTGTTTACGGGGATCAATGCGGAATTATCGGCCGTACAGAAATGTGCTATTCATCGGGCGAATACGGCGTCTGTTTCGTGGCATGCGAAATCGGGACGGACTATTACCGGGCTGCGCATACCGGCGCGACACCGGCACGCGGGCCAGATTATTGGAATTGTCGTTCCCAAAACGCGCGCGATTCTGGGCCTTCGCGAGACCTCGAGCCGTCGATCCCCGCCCCGATCGCGATCCATGGAGACGTCCGTGCGTCCACGAAGGTCGCTCGTGTTTGGTACGAAGCCGTAGTTAGCTCTGAATTCGAAAGAATTTCCTGAGTTACTGTCCTTCCATTTTGAATGACTTAAGGATATTTTATATATAAGTTGGTCCATGCAGCTTGTATAAAGATCTGTACTTCTTTTAGTCAGAATTCGATATTCTTCCATTTTTTAAATTATTATATTTTATTATTTTATGTTATATTTATTTTATATTATATTTATTTTATTTTATATTATTTTATATTTATATTATATGATCTAAACTATTTAAAGAAAATTAACCTTCAAATCTCCGGAACGGCTCAACCTTTAAAAAAATAAATGCACTCTATACCCTTTTAAACCGCGTCACTTTTATGATGAACAGTTTATTACCCAATACATATTTTGGAAATTACGGAAAGCGCAGAAGTTGCGCGGACCACTCTGTACATGAAATTGAATCTCGTGACGCAACAATTACGCTTTCAACAGCGTTTCAAACATAAACGAATTTGATCATATTAAACGCATTTCGAAACATTATATATTACAATTTTATACGAATCGAAGCCGTCAAGAGAGCGCAAAGGGCAAAGCTTGTGAAACCTCTTTTGACGTTTATTATAGCTGTTTTACATCGCGGAGATGCTAGGTTACATTACATGGCCTTTGTCATTACGTAGGTTGTAACAATAAGCTAATGATCAGTTTCTCGGTCGCGGTTGCGAGAAATTGTTTTTCAAATCGGCGAAATTATTGCTTCGGTTAGCGGATTGCTGATTTTATGCATTTATGACAAAATGCGTAGGTGTTAATTTTACTGTCTGTTTCTTATTGTTTCACTGTAATTTACTGTTTCGTTACCTTTTCATTTTAATACGTTCTTCACTGAAAGAAAGAAGAGCAGTACTGATAACGAGTCATAAGTGACCGGCGCTATAAATATAACTTTCATATTTATAACTACTGTTTTATTTATTACACGCTATTACAGATTATTAACACTAGAACTACCAAATCAGTCAAAGCGGCCGGCCTTTTATTTTCTTTTTTAATGAACTTTCTAACAGATAAGCCTGCCTCTTTATACAAGTATGCACTTTAATAAAAATCATATCATTATTACAAAACTCTACTAAATTAATTTAAATAAATTTTACAAATCATTACTTTAATAATTACAATAGATCGAACTCTAATAGTGACTACTTTGAGTTTGAACTATTCTAATTATTATAACATTGCCCTATTACAATTCTCCTGTATTCACTATTTTTACAATACGATCCACCGTATTCGCCGTCCGATTGTTATACGACGAAGTAAAAATTTATTCCTAAATAATATTCCTAAGGAAACATTTTACGCTGGAAGCATTTTATTCTGTACACAGATTCGCAGTCAATGGATCATAGATTCGGCACAGAATTGATTCGTAAAAACGGACCGCCGTGAGATCAAAGATCTCCGAGCGGCGCGTTGCTCCGAAATAATCGCGGACCGCTCCGTCATCTAATAAATCGTGTGTTCCACGTTAGTAATCTCAGAACCGGCGGAGAGACGACCGCGGATCGATCCTTCTTCATTCAGCCGTGCGCGCCACCGAAACTTTGACACGTCGGAGCACGCTTTTCAGAGAGAGAGAGAGATAGAGAGCACGTTAAAAATAATAATTGATTACCCGCGGCAGCGAGCCGAGCTAAAATAATCGTTCATATCGGAGAATATCGAGCGACCATTGGAGAACACGGCGAACGGGTCACCGGTGGTAGTAATAATGCTGGTGGTGGCTGGTGTTCGCGTCATCGGCGTCCGTTCATTGCACGCCGTTTCTACTTGCTGCACAACAACAGCGGCGACGGCGGCGGCAACCGATGAGAGTTTCCCGAACTCCCGATATTCCCGGCGCGGATCGGCGAACTTGACTCCGTGCTGTACCGATGCCGCGCGTCTGCAAATAAATTCCCCGGCCCGCGGAATCGCAGAGCACACTTATCGTTTCGATGAACTGTTACCGGCGCGCCGGCGCGCCGTACCGGTGTTCGAATTTCGACCCGCGGTTCTCGAGATAATCGAACGGTCGCGCAAATTCTTTCGTTCTCCGCCGGAACAATTCGGCCGTGTTTCCCCGCGGCGCGTGTCCGGTTCCAACCAGTCTGACATTCCGGGCCGGTTGGCTTTCTGATTGAGCTGGAAAATAGCCGCGGGGTTCATTCCCACGTTCACGGAGACCAGAGTTCGGCATTATTCGAATTCTTTCGTATAAATATTTATCCGGGATCGTTGGCCGAATCGGTTCTTTCTTTTTTAGTCAGATCGTTCGACCTATCATCGTTTCGCTATTTTCCCGATATGGTTCTATCCGTCTATTTGAATAATTCTTTAGCCGTTGGAGATTTATTTGTTCTGTTACTTATCTATTATTCGTGGCTATTTGGTCGAATAAATTATTCTGTCTGTATGTTTGAATAATTCTTTATTGTTCGTGAATTATTCCGTCTACCTATTCTAATAATTCTTTATTATTCCTAAATTATTTTGTGTATCTATTCTAATAACTTTTTATTGTTCGTGAATTATTCTGTCTCTTAATTGAATAATTCTTTACTCGAACATATTATTATATTTATCTATTCTTAAATTATTATACTCCCTATAAATTATTCCGTCTATTCGATCAAATTTCTTATTTTTAACGAATTACTTTATCTGCCAGTTGAATAATTCTACGCTCGATTAAATTGTTTACGTAACGTATCTTATTCAAATGAATTCTTATCCGAAAGAATTCGAATAAATAACGTAGATAAATCGGTCGCCGATCGTGTATTTATTCGACGGTATCGAACGAAATCGTATTCGTTGGTCTTTATCTCGTATCAGTAATCCGGATCGAGCCTCGCCTTGGCACACTTATTATTAAATCCCAAAAATAAATTAACATATCGAATACCAAACATTGTACACCTCTCAATTAATGTTTCGAGAATATATAGAAATTGTTCGAAGCAATTGTTATTGCTAAAATCGCGGCACTAGGAAGACTTTCGTCGCGGAGGAACAGCTTCGTCGCTGATGTCTTTCTAATCGCGAAAGATGGTTCTCGTTTCCAAGGACACTGGGGAAGGGGTCCTAAACGTTGCCTCTGCCGCGACACGTCCATTGTGTTGTCACCGGATCCGACGAGCGGACCATTTATTCGGACACGGCGGCGTCGACACGCGTCGATACAATAACACGATCGAGAGTCGATAACCGGCGGTGGGTTACGTAAGCGTGTCGCGACGACGCGACTCCTCCGATCGCGCCGCGTCCCTATCGACGCCGCGCGTATTTCGATACGGCGAATTCTTTCGCGGCCGGTCGACGATGCGAACGGAATCGAATTTCGCCTCTCTCGTAGTACGTGTGCGCGCGCGCGTCGTCGTCGAGACGCTTTCTGCCGTGGCGCGCGGCGTCGCCGATTTCCATTCGGTTGCGACGACGCTATTGGATAATCGTGCGGCGGTCGGACGAATCGCCGGATAATGGGACGAAATGACGCTCGTTAGAACAATTTAACCACCAGGAAATGAAATTACGCCGGGTTTGCATACCGGGAAAAAAGTTTACCGCTCCGTTCGCCGATCTCTTCCAGCCGGAAATCGTGCACTCGCTTTGGCTTCTTGGGACTTTCGCGATCGTGGCTGACTCGCCGATCATGCTCCTGTGCCACCCTTATGAGACTCGCGTATTTCGTGCCTCGTTGCTTGGCAAGGGTCATTTGCTCGCGAACGATTCTGTTAGCCATTGTATTTTCCTTAATTATTTCGGCTTAAGTAATTACGATTATAAATTTATAAAGACGAAATAACTGCTCCAGTTTATCCTTTTAAGCTTGTTATTTAAAATATGTATTATGACGCATAGTATTTTCATTTTATTTAAACTGATGTATTTTATATATGTGAAGTTGAATTTCGGTGTAATAATTTTTTATAATAATTTATAATAACTTTTAATGGTGCTTTGAAGTCGCTACTCGAATACGATGGGTGAATATCTGACAATAAGTGCATAATTTCGATACTTACTTGAATATATAAATTAATCATAATATTTCTTTGCGATAATTAGCAGTACAATTTTTAATTTTTATTTTCCGAGTTTAAAAGCATATCGTGATTATTTCACTCGATCAGATTTCTCTTATTATCCACTAAAAGACTGTTTCGTAATCAAAACACCACTGATCCAAGATATCCTCTAATCCTCCTCTAAATAAATCATTCTATTGAACAATGTATTTAATAATTTTCTATAAAAAAATCTTGAAACATATATTTAAATCTATATCGATTATAATCTATAATATCATCGACTTTAAATTAAAAAATGTGAAACTAGCTATTTCGTTCGACTTGGTAGATTTCTAATTAAGCAAAAGATCTATTCTATCAATGCGATTTGTTTATTTACGGTAAGACTTTTACTTGCTCGAGACTTCTTGTAGCTCGTGCAAGCGTACTAGATGAAATATTCAGTAGACGTACAGTTTAATAAGGCATTACATTGTCAAAGCTTCTCGGATCCGCCTCCGTCGGAGATTGAACGAGCCGCCTCAAGGTTCTTAATATGGACCTTCTAGTCGGTATTGAACTATAATTATGCCACTTTAGGGGACTAGAACGGCAGTTTCGAAAGGCGGGAGGAATTTCCAGTGCGTACCTGTCCGTAGGATAGTCGGTAATTATCGTGATGAGGTGACCAAAAACGGACTCCGAACACCGTCGAGAATGATTCATCCGGTGAAGAGAGCAGCGGGTCGGGGTGTGCTAACAGCGTGTTTTCTTAAGGAATGACAACGCGTTTACTTCGGAGATACCAGAGCACGCCGGTGCGCGCCGGTGTTGTAAAAGTGAAAACGTGATCGAGGAAGGACATGACAGTAACAACTTCTTGACACTTTCCCCGGGCATGAAAGTATGCCAGAAGAAATAATCAGGCGAGAATTGCGTAATCCGAGGGCGAACCGCCGCGAAAATAATAACATTAACAACAAATTGTTCTAGGAACAGTCGGATGCCTGTCCTCGTTGAAATTGTCCTCATTAATTGCAATATACAGGAACTATATTACATTTTTAATAATTTTAATAGGTTGGCAGTAATAAGATAGTAATTAACAAATTAACGAATTAACTAAATATTTCTGCTCTTTCGCATTTAAGAAAATCTGCAGTCTATTTAAATTCATCAAATACAAATGCAAACGGTTATACGCCGTGAATGTGGCAAAATCGATAGGCTCGCCATAATTGTTTATAATTAGACTTTTAACAAAGAGCCACGAAGGGTTCCTGAGGTCATTTGAAATAATTTTCTCCTTTACAAAAATCTTCTCCGAGGCGTCGTTAACGAGTTATTAACGAAAAACACTGCCCAATGAAAGACGCGCTCGACTAGTGCAAGGCGTCTGTGGTAACGAGCAGACGACGCCCATTTCCACTGATTGGGTCGGCCGCTTAGCGCCAATCGAGCGCGCCTCTCATTGGCCAGCGTTTTTCGTTAATAACTCATTAACGACGCTTCGGAGAATATTTTTGCAAAGGAAAATGTTACTGCAAATGATCTCAGGTATCCTTCCGTTCCAAAATTGTTAGATGTTTTTGGAATACTCAGCACATGGGTGCAGGTATTTTTGAAAAATGTCGAGGAAATCGTGGAATTATTTTGGCGAAACGTAGACGCGCCTGGTTCGGTGTCTTCTAATGAATTGGTTTTTTAATGAAAGTGCTACTTAAATAAGAACATGCGTCGCAGCGGCGATCGGCACCGGGCGAGATTGGAGGTAGGACGCGACAGTAGTTACACACACGCACGCCCCGGTGAGCGTGGAAGGACACGCGGAATAAAGACACTCTCGTGTTAACTAGGCTACGAGCCGACGCGAAGCGTGTAAAACCCGTATTACCCATCCGGATATCCTACAGTGCTTCGAAGTAGCTTCGGCGCATGAAAGCTTAACTTTCGCGCGTATTGCTTTTTTCGCAACCCTTTGTGCACCGCGCGAGAATACAGCCGACATCAAAGTTTTTTCGCTCCGCATCAACTTCTATTATTTTTCCATTTTGTTTTTTTCCTTTTTTTCTTTTTTTGAAGTTTTCAATCAAGAACAATGTTCACGCCGCGTATATTTTTATGCGAGCTCCTCGAGCGGAGCCTCGCCGTTGAAAATAAAATACTCGCGGCGCTATTTCCTCCGTGGGAACATTGTTTTTGGAAGTTCGAACGGACCGGCATTGTTCGAATTGTTTCGAAGATGTATTTGTTTCAGATAATTATCCGATTGAATATTCTTTCGCCTTGTTCGTATAATATTCCTTTGTTCGAATAAGAATTAACGCCATTCCAATAAAATCTAATCCGAAAAAATGTTCTGTAAACAAATTGTTACATTGCTTATTTCTTTGCTAGTGTCAAATAAAAAAAATGACAGTAAGATCAAGAATTAAAAATAGTTTCGAACAATCCCGATAGAATAATATTATTTAAACAAAGTAAAAATATTGCAAAAATAGTTGAGAAAATGGCGACAACGATTGACATTGATAAATAAACAATTCAAACGATCCTATCTCACATATCTCGCGTTTTTCTGCAGTAAAAATGGCGAATATTTTCCCATCGCAAAGAACAAACAAGAAATCAATTCGAAGCGGCCTATAGACAGTTGGAAGATTCCGAGAAAAGCTTATGGAAATTAGATGTCTAAACAGCTCGCCGACATGCTTCTGTCTCCGCGTTGCGCGTCGCGCAGCCATGCGAAAGGACGGGTCTGTGCGCGGCGGCGTCTGTCGAAAAGGAAAAAAAAAGAAAAAACGGCGACGTAAAACAACCCAGATAAAGCGACGCTAAGTTCTAAAGTATCGTTTAGCGTGCAGGTGCGTGAGAGAGGGCACACCGCTAATCGCGTTTAGAAAACGTATTCCAGACGAACAATTGGGTTACGGAGAACGGACGACGAACGCCGCGGCTACGCGATGGCGAGGCATGTGGCAATGTTTTGGTCGGCATCGATCGGGCTACCCCTTACACTGCGGCGTAGTATCGTACTCCCCCGTTCGCCCCGTGCTCCCACGCGTTCCCCCACCGTTCCCATAATCCACCCACGCCCTGGTTCACTCAACCACCCTTGTACCGCGCCGTGGTTCTCAACCGAGAATAAAACGAGCCGTCTCGTGGAACGATTTCTCCGTTCTGCGAATATTTGTTAATAGACTTGGGATTTTTATATATAACAACAGTGTTTTTTGTTGATTTTAAAATTGATGAGTGAAGTATAGTTTTTATTCTTTCTTAATGATTTTAATAGTTCTATTATTAATATGGTAATACTCTTAGTTGTGTTTCATCTTTCCACTGGTTTCGGTTGCTATAAATGCATAAATTTCTACTATTTTTGTTAATTATTTTTGCGATTGAAAATTAAGGAAAAAGATTGTTAATATCTAGTGTACATTATAGTTGAGGTAACTGTAAAATTTCAGAGTAATTGGTTGATTATATTTCGAGATATCTAGCGCTGTTTTTGAACATAGTTTCGATATAAACGCGTTTAAAATCTGCAAACATAATTTTTGTCATCAAATAAATAATCAGAAATTATTTATTTTCATTGCTGGGACTGCAAATGCACTGTATATCGAAGACTCGACATGACTATGTAACACCAAAGAGAAAATTCGATTTTTTAACCCTTTGCGCTCGAATCCACTTTCACTGAAAATCTGAAATACCTTTTCTGCCTTATAGTATTTCCATTTTACGCGACAAAGTACATTCTATACATATAAAATTAATTCTTGTGATTCATATCAACAGTTTAATTTTTAATAATTTTTTAAACGTAACCTATTGTTACTATAAAAATTATTTGCAACGCGATAGAACAATTCTAGTCGCCACTCGAGTGCAAAGATTTCGAATCGACACTTGACGCAGAAACGCGTCGTAACTTACGGCGAGCCGTGTTCCGAAAATGTCGAACAATTTGAGAATAGGGTCGTGACGAACGAGGCGAGCATCGGCAACGAAATATGTTGAGCTTGGGCGGCGAGTACGGCAAAATGGATTAGCGGGGAGCATTATCGGCCGACGGGAATTGAATTCGAGGGATCCGCGGCGTAAGGTCTGCGGCGCAATAGCGAACGACAGAAACACGACCTCGTTATCCTCGGATGATTTCTCGTGGTCGTCGGCTCCCCCTCCACCTCCCCCCTCCCCTCCCCTCCCCACCAGCGTCGAGACTTCGGATATCCATTGTGAACTCGGCTCGTTCGCGAACTAAACGCGAAACCAGAAGAAACGACTTTGTGCGCGAGGACTCGATTATGGGGGGAGGAGGGGGGTCGGCTACGAGAATCTATCGGATCGTTCCGCTAGTAACGACGCCCCCTCCCCGGCTCGCTTACAGAAACGAACGCCGTCTCGTTTACGTGTTCACCGTGGCCTCTGTCCATGAATTCTGAAACGGCCCGGATCCGGCGCGGCGCGACGGCGGCGGCGACCGGCCGGCCGCGAACAGCCATCCAATGAATAGGGTAATCGGTTCTCTTATTCCGGTACGACCGGTATAATTAAGTGGCCATTTTCCAGATTAAGCATCCACGGATCCGTTAAAGATAACGCCCGCGATAGCCTCGCCGACAGCCCGAATCGTGTTTCCACGATTTACAGCCGAGAGAGAGAAAGAGAGAGAGAGAGAGAGGGCTCTCCCCGCAACGATAACTGCCTGTCGCTGCATTGATGAACACATTCTCCCGGGGTTTCTTACCCGCCCGTAATTAGCGGACTGCGGATCGTTGGGGCGGGTTCTCATTTTCGTACCTCTTACAGAAATCAGAATTAAAGAAAAGTTTACCTCGTCGATTAAGGAATTACCCGTTGCGAGAGGAGAATAAATATTGTGCAGGATCTGGTCGATTTATAAATTGCTTTTACAAATTTGGTCGCGTCATGTGGATACACTGAAACATTTTTATACAAATTAAATACTTCGCTACTGTGTTATCTATCCGTTAAAAATAATTAAAAAAGCGAGCTAATTTCTTAACTCGATTTTATTATCTCAAGCCGTCGCAATCTTCGCAAAGCACAGTTGAAAATGAGCTAACTTTGTTAACTTCGTCTTATTACTCAAACCGATTGCAGTCTTCGCGAAACATTTTTTCAGCATTGCCTAACGAACCAGTCTTTCGAACGAAACTTCAAAATTCTGTGACGTGTGTTACAACGTTAGAAATATTATTATATCTTAAAAACTCAATAGATGGTTCACCCTATAAGAACATTCATGCTAGTAACATATAAAATAAATGATTGCGAAGCTAGTCGCCGTAAATATATCAAATTGACGAAGACGCATCCGCGCGTCGATGGTAAAGAGAAGAGTCGCGTGTCTGTCGCATTCGTACTAATTTAGCAGAGATACGCAGAGTTGATTGATGATGTACGGCATAGCGGTGGAGGGGGGACTCGGCTCCAGGGAGACATTATCACTAGAATTAGCGGCATTAGCGGGCTAATAGACAGGGAGCGCGGCGGTATGTAACGTATTAGAAGAGACCGGAGCACGGCGGAGACAGTATAGAGACACACGTTCGTGACGGAACGGGACCGTTCCGTGGCGGAGCGAACGGGGTCTGTCTAGCCGGCCGCGAATTCCAACCGCGTTCCGGATCGCGATCATCGTTCCCCGGTTTCCACGGCCGGCTACGACTGCTGCCGGTTTCGGCCAAACGATCCGTATAATTACGTTGAAAGCGGTCGCGCGCGCGACAGTCGGCCCGACCGGTCGGAGTTTGCATATGCCGGTCGGGCAGAGCCGGACCTGTCGCGGCCGAATAAATTGCAATTAATTTATCCGTCTGTCCGACCGTCGCCGCGTCAAGCACGACGTTCGAATTCTTCCCGCCGCTGGTCTTCGCTGTCGCGGCGCTCGACGGCTCCCGAACACCCCCCCCCCCCCCCGACAAGGGGTCGAAAACGACCGAGCACGGCCGATCCGTGCCGAGGCAACAGACTCCGACTTCTCATGGGTCCAGTGGTTCCCAGACTGGTTGTCGGACCTCTTCAATTTCCAAAAGCGCACGAAGAGTGCCGGGCAGACACGCCCCTAAGTAGCTGGATAGGGTGGTCGAATCTACCCTTGGCAATTTTACAGATTAATATGTTTTTATCTTTCTTGACATTTTAGTATCTTTACGAGAAGTTTTATCAAGATTGACAACTCTGTTTTCGATAATGTCGACAGAATTAACCTCTTAGGCACGGCAGGATTTTGCGCAAATAAAGTTTTTCGTAACTAAATTACGATTTCCTCTTAATATATATTTTTTCCGGGTATCTATATATAGTATTAATAACATATATTCTTTTCTTAATATATTGTATATACACACTCTCACTTTAATTGCTTGCTTTAATAAATAATAAAATAATTGAGTAAAGCACGAGCCATTCGCGACAGCCACTATAGTGGCGCGTAGTATGTAAAAGGTTAAAATGGCGAGGTGAGAATTGTTCTCGAGAAATATGCGACTTTCCTTGAAATATTTCTTGCAGTTAAAAAATCTGAAAAAATTCTTTGACATATGCGTTGTTGTATAAAATGAGTCTGATATTTTTCCAAATTTTAAGGAGTCACTGATGGGAGGGTCGCGCGATGTAATTCACCCTGTAAAACTACCCTCTCGAGCAGTATATCTATACAGTGCTGTAATTCTGCGGGAGGGTATTTTTCTTGGAGCTCTTAAAGATATGATTTGGCCAGAGTTTATTGTACCATCCCTTTTCCCCTTTCTTTTCTCTCTTCCTTCGTTACCTTTTGATACGCTTCTCTTGCGACGCGCAGTATCTCAACACAGAGATATTCTCTTCTTAATTAAAATAACTATTACTGTTATCATTATTATGATCACAGATTTATATATACAACCACCGTATCCGACCCTCTTTAAACACGACTCGCTCGCTCCGCCCACTACCCTTGACAGCAACCCTGGTTCCGCGCCGGCGAGTTCTCTCCAGAAAAGAAAAAAGAAAAAGGAAAATGAAATCCGCGGTGATCATGCAGCGAGGTGATTACTTCATCCAGTAATGGGCAAGTTTGCCCGCCGCGGAAGCGGTTTCAAGTTTCCGAAGCAACTTCCGTGTAATCTCTGACGCGGCGCGGCGCGGCTCGACGCGAAGAAAGGCGTCTGGAGAGCGAGCCGCGCGAGGCCGGGACGAAACATCGTCGCGGCGAGAGAAAAAGAAGAGAGACGAGAGCGAGCAGTGGAAGAGGTGGTGGAGGAGGAGGGGAAATTCTTGGTTGTGGCCCGTCAAAGGATCGATAGTTCCGACATCGTTTCCCGGCGCGGCGGGCACGGGAAAACGTAACGAGGTCGAGTAATTTTCGATACCGTCGCGTTTCACCGTGACCCGGTGTGTGCCCGCCGTTGCGGCTCGCCGCTCCGGCTTCGCAACGTGTCGAAATTTCCAGGCGGATCGCTCGGCACGAGACGCTCCCACGTTGTCGATACCGGCGCGGGTCCGCTCCGATCGCGAGACCGCGGAACGGCCTGAAGTCGATCGGCCTGACAGCCCCGTTGCGCTGCCATTCTTTAATGGCATTCTGCCATTTTTCATGTCGATTTAACGACTCTTTAACCCTTAACCAACTTACGTAACTGATATTAACAGAGATTGGTAATTTTTATTGCGTTGTTATTGATAAAATTACTTAAAGAAAAGTGGAGATCAATTGCTTTTACTTTAGCATTAATAATTAAAGGCGATCAAGTTCGATTGATTAAAAGCAATAGCATCGAAATCCTTTTTTCATTTTCTTATAATTAAAAGATTTTTCCAAATTTAATTTACCAAGTTCAAATTGTAAATTCGATTTATTCTTCCAAGGGCGATATTAATTAAATGTTAAAAATATCCTGGGAAGTATCTGCACATTTCTCTTGTTCAGTCTCGTTCGCAGAGCATTTGTTGAAATGTAGATAATTCCTGTATGTACATACTAACAGCATCATCCGGTTGTAATTAGGCGAAACAATAAACGAGGATATAGCGAGCCTCGTGTGAAACCTGTTGTATTAACGTCCTTCTTCCTGTTTAAGCAGCCGCAGTGTAAACACGTATAGTCCTCACGCGATTAGGAGGCACCTTTGTGCTCACATTCCCCCTCTTACTAGCTGCCCCACTACCGCAGCTGCTTGTCGCTATTGGCCGATAGCTGCGGCAGTGGGGCAGCTATTAAGAGGGGATATGTAAACGAAAAGGCGCCTGCTTATCGCGCGAGGACTATATGTGTTACGATAAGAACGAAATTATACGTTTATATGTATATACTATGTATACATGTTTCAGAAATATAAAGTGGGTTTATTCATGAATGCTTCGATGGCATTCGACAATTTAATTGCATTATGATTACCTCGTGCTCAAGTTTGAACTTTATCCTCTACAAACGCCCTGTAATTTACTTGTTACTACTAATACTATTTTATTTTATCGCAGCCCAAACAAAACTACAAAACTGCAGAAAATAAATACAAAAAAGCCAAATTAAAATCTTAAAATTAAAAACGTGAAATTACAGCATCGCTGCTTTTTTGTCCGAACAATTGTCAATTTTTGAGCAACCGTAACTTCGTGGAAATTTATCATAAAATCATGACTCGTTCTCTTTACTGAAGCTTGAAATCTCTACTTTTGGACCCCATAAAACGCGCGGTTTCACAAATACGCCGGTGACAAAGGCAGCACTGAATGCAACGCGGCATGCAGATGGAATTTTGAATTCTAATTCCGACGTCGCATTAGACATTTAAAGGGCTGTAACTTCGCGAGAGAAAATTGCAGCGACGTCGTTCCACTCTCAAATTAAAGTGCGAAATTTACGACGTTGTAAACAAGATGCTTGGAAAAACATTTTTCCAAGTTGTAGAGAGCGCTCAACTCGGCGCATTTTAATTTACGTTTTTAATTGTATCACGTACATACCCTCGGATTTAGAATTTTATAATCGCAGTGAGTCGCGATATTAAAAATATAAATATTATATCAAAAAGTAGAGATTTCAAACTTCGTTTTAAAAAAATCGTCAAAATTTTATGCCAGCCTTTAACGAAGTTACAGCTGTCCAAATAATAACAATTTCCGGCCAAGAATTAGCGATGCTTTAATTTCAGTGTCTAGGGTACTTTAAAACAAAGTAATCACATCGTGCTGCCATAATAACAATGCAAACAGGACATGTTCTGCCCCGATATATTCTCTGTTTATTTATTATCTCTTTGTATATCTTCCGCCGGAGTCGTTCCTTCGTAAATAAATAAATAAATAAACGTTTCGTTCCCCGCGCCATCAAAGGTCAAACTTTTGCAATTGCTTCGCGTTTCGGGTCGCGCACAAATATCCGCGGAAATTCGCTAAAACGCGGCCCGGCTCGCGGTTACGCAGTCCGAGGAAGCCAAAGAGGTTCCATAATTGCAATTACCTTGGGACAATTCAATGGAATTGTTTTATCTCCGAATTGACTGATTTCACAGGAATTCGTATCCGAACGGATTTGTCAAACGTCGCCGGCGTCTTTCGACGATCGGCTCGCACCAATTCACCTTCTCGGTTACCACGAGACCCCGCTGGACCGCTCGGTAATTTCGAGGCTGAGCCACGGCGACGCTAATTCCGCGGTGGCTTTCGGAAAAGCTCGGTTTTTGGATAACATCGATTCACGCGAGAGCTCCGGGGCTCCGGCGAGATAATTGAACCGCGCGCCGGCTCTCTCTCTCTCTCTCTCTCTCTCTCTCTCTCTCTCTCTCTGTCTCGGTTAGAGGAATTCGTAGTTCCGTGTGTGTTGGGCGGCCGCTTGTAATTTTGTTTGCACAATGATAGAGAGGCATCGGCCGTGTTTGTCGCCACTCGAGACCGGCATTATATCTCATTACGCTGGCCTTTATCGTCCGCGGGCACCGCGCTGCTTTCAAAACAACGCCGCGGCGAAGTCGTAACACCGGCCGTAATAAAAAGAAAAAAGAAGAAACGGGGAAAGAGGAAACGTCGACGCAATCGTGTCAACGGGCGCCGAATCTCACCGGAAACGCTACGATAACCGAGAGGCCCCGCGTTCTGGAATGCCACGGAAACTGTGACACGTTTGCCCCGAGAATCCCGCCGTTCGATTACCTTCGAGCCAGCCGAGCGTCGACCCTCTAACGTTGCTCCACGCGATGTCGTCCCGCGGAATTTATTGCTGCCGGGCACATTGTTGTTCTCGAATGCATTCGGAATAATCGTTGCTCCGGAGTACGTTCGAAATGACTGTACTCTTGGAATACTTTCGGAATAATTATTGTTTTTAGAATATATTCAAGATAATTAATGTTTCAGAATATATTCAAGATAATTAATGTTTCAGAATATATTCAAGATAATCAATGTTTTAGAATACAATCTCAGTAATGGTGAAAGCAAGATTCTAAAAGTCACCGTATCTATCGATCGATTGATTTATTTTATTTGCGTGCGTAAGGAATATAGACGAAAATTGAAATTAAATTAATTAGAAATTATGCGGCAATTATACGAAAGTTATACATTCCACAAAATCACATACATTCTACAAAAATTACACATTTTACAGAGCTTATAAAGAGAAAGTTCAACAGTTCGCGTAACATGTTTGCAACGTTGAAAATTCCATTAAAACAATCCAGTCGGAGTAAATTCCGCAAAGTAAATTCCGCAAAGCGATTTTCTTATCAAAGGGAGTGTCAACGACGGAACATCAATTCGTCGAAGACGGTAGAGCTTTCAAAGCGAAAATGAAATTAATAAAAGAACGCAGACGCGCGGTGTATACCGAGAATCGTGGTAAAGTATGTCACATTGACAGCAAAAGCAGCAGAAAAGTATAAGGTCTCTCTCTCTCGGTACGGTAGCTTAATGACGTTCTTTTTGATCGGCGCACAAAGGGAAAACGTCTGAGCAGCTTACGGTCATTGAGAATACCTACTCGCGGTCAATAGATCCGCCGGGGGGGAGAGGGCGAAACCGCGGGGAAATGTCAAGCACCGTGTAAAATGTAAATTGTATCAGCTATTGAAATGACTTATAGTCGAAGGTTGAAATGTTAACGAAGAACCTACTGGGAAACCGATTGACATTCCGTCGCGTTATTCAAATATTTATTCGATCCCGCGGCGCCGTCCGTTTCTCTCTCTCTCTCTCTCTCTCTCTCTCTCTCTCTCCCCCCTCCTCGCGGTTCGCTAATGGTCGCTGCATTCTATAAGGTATAATATGGATCTGGCGATAATTATCGTACCCGCGCACGCCGACCTTTCACCGTTAATGCCCGCCGTATTTGACCCCTTGATAGAAAACGATGAATCGACTGCGTCCCTTTGATTTATCTACGCTCGCGAACGACCGGTGAAACGTCCGTCGTAATTGATACCTACGCAGGGTTCAACTACCTTAACCCTTTACACTCGAAGCCGTTCCGACCGCAAATCTAACATCATTTTTCTGGCGTCTGGTATACTCATTTTATGTAGCAGAATTCGATATGAAATCGAGTGTCTTGACTTGATATAGCAGTTACACCGCGAACAATTTTTTTTGTATATATGGAGAATAATTCTAGAACGTGTTGCAACAATTTTAATGACGCCGCGGAATCGCCACTCGAGTGCAAAGGGTTGACCCCCACGTTCCACTCTCTTTTTACCAACTTATTTCGTCTTAACGAATCGATGGATAATGAGGTACAGAATTTGTTTTTCAAACAAAAAGTTCTCCAAACGACTCAGCCTCCAACAGGTACTTATTGAAATTTTTCGCGGAAAACGAAACGATGTGTCGGACAAATTGCTTTTTTACGCTTATCGCGGTTCGGCGTTACGTTCGTTTTTACGTCTTTACGTCACGTCGTTACGTTAGAACGGTCGTAATAGATACATATATGTACCGTGTGTTTTAACTAAATAGTTAAAATGTCTTATCTGCTAATTTGCACATACATACCGTTCAAGATACTCGGAAAATGTTTGGAGCATCACGTGCTGCTTCTTATACCGTTGCAGGCGAAGCTGAAATATTCTGTACGCTTCGCGGGGTTCCGAATGTGATTTCGTTCGTAAAGGATAAATGAAGCATATTTTTCTGTGTTTATAAATGAATTTCACGTGTCCAGTAGTCGATTATGAGCGTTGAAAAACAGGTTATGTAACGTGATTAATATCTTGTTGAAGGAACAAGGCAAAAACGTGAACACCGTTTTGTGTAAAATAAAATATGCTGTAAATGATTTATGACAGGTCTTGTTGGAAGTTGTCGTATTTTAATAGCATTTGATCGTTTTCACTTGTTTCGGAATGGTTTTGGCTTTATTTTTACGATTATTATTGATATTTTGACTGATGATCAGCTTCTATTTTACGTTACTATTTTGTGTAACTTTTATAGAAAATTTCTACTTTGATGTAACTTTTATGTAAATATTTATTTCATTTATTTTACATTTATTAGCACAGTCGATTACTGTTTTTATTAATTTTTTTTGAAATTTTTTACTATGAGGGAAAACACCCCTCTCTCAAATAGGATATCCCAGTTATCGAACAAACGTATGTCGAACCTCGACCTATCATATTCTTCCATTTTACATCAAATAATTAATCGGGGAGAACGAAGAATTTCTCTATGAATTTTGAATTCGGATAACCAAATCGAATATCGATAGAAAATGTGTCAAATATTCCAACCTGATATTGGAATATTTTATCGGGAACGAAAAATATTTCGAGAAGAATGTACGAAAAAGATATCCAGTTATTGACATAACTTTAACGAAGATGGACAGTGTATTTTGTTGACACTGAACCTATCATCAACGGTCAAGCAACCAGTTTCATATTTCTTATTTTATAATTATCATGGAAATAACACTGCTTCTATCAGAAATTATCAAACATATTTTTTTACCGAGACACGCACTGTTATAAAAATTGTGAAAAATTGGTATAAATACTGTCTTGTAAATTTTATATAATGATGCTTGTTAGTCGGGTTTATAAGTAGATTTAGCGTTGAAAAATAAGAAAATAAAGATCAATTCTCCGGAAGACAGTAGAACGAGGCGCAACGCGAAAATATCGTGAAATTGGCGCCAGTCAGGGACGAGGGTGAAGCTGTTCCTATTAGCCTCCAATTGATCCCGGCAGTCGAAAAGTCGGGGACTACATAAACCATTCTTCGTTTCGGTGGAATTTCCATGCGATCGTGGATCGTATCTTGAAGTTGAACCCGGGGCACGTGTTCACATAACACCGACGTTATCCGATGCTGTGAAGTGCTCGCGATACGGTCTCTCTCTCTCACTCCCTCTCTCTTTCTCTCGCTCTCTTTTTTCTCTCTTTCTCTGAGATTCGTTCTCTCTCCCACCGGAGCCTCGAATTCCCTCGAATGTGACCTAGAAAGGGGACACGGAGGGAGAGAGAAAAGTCGCCTTTTGCGGCGCGTAGCTCTCGGACTCTCGTCGTCTCCATGCAAATTTATTCCGAGAAGCGGGGAGGGAAAAAAAAGGAAGGAGCGAAACGGAGCGCCGCGAGATCGAGAAGGAGAGAGAGGGAGAGAGAGGGGGGCCCGAAGGAAAAGTTCCGCGCGCGTCTCTTGATCGCGA
This sequence comes from Augochlora pura, assembly GCF_028453695.1. Taxonomy (NCBI): domain Eukaryota; kingdom Metazoa; phylum Arthropoda; class Insecta; order Hymenoptera; family Halictidae; genus Augochlora; species Augochlora pura. The sequence continues at coordinate 3,825,866 of NC_135781.1, forward strand.
GATCTCCGATCAGCGGAGTTTACGTTCCCTCGCGGCTCGGCGCGCGGCCTGCCCCCCCCCCCCCCCCGGATGTGGAGCGAAAAATACCGCGCGGGAAGGGAGAAAGCGGCGCTTCTTCGGCTCCTAGGAATTGACCAACGCCGGGGCGAATGGGAAGCCGGTGGGGGGCGGGGGGAGGGGGGACTGGTCGGGAGAATAGAGCTCTCGCGAAGGAACCCGCTCCGGGAAGATAGAACGCGTGGCGTGCGCGAATGCAGGCCGCGAGAGAGAATCGGGGCTCCGGAGGCCTCGGACGAAAAAAGAAACACGTACCCGGGAATCCAGACACGCGACACAAACGACGACGACGACGACGACGACGACGGGCCGCGCATCGCCGTCGTCGTTGTCTTCGTACGTCGCCCCGGCACCGATTGCGTGCCACCTACCTTTCAGCCAGATACTTATGGAAATATTCACGCGATCCTCGAACACCAATTTGCTGGACGGAAAGAATGCCTGTCGTAATTAATGGACTGCGCGTCCTCGTGCAAATCCTCGTTATCCAAGGCTCTTTCGTGATAACCGAGGGAATTTTTTTTTGTTTTGCTGCGAACGGATTTAAAATGCCGGTGTTGGTGCTTCGGACGTTTAAAGTCTGTATGAGGGTTTCGGGACGAGCTTGACAGAATATGCTTCGTGGCGGGAATTTGATAAGATTTATTTATTTTTATTAGCGATTTATTGGTGCTTTAAATGTTTAATTTATTTATTATATATGCTGGTTAGGCAAAGAGATCTGCATTTAGGTGTGATAAACAATTCACCTTCGTGTAGAATTGTCCTTGCTGGAAAAATAATTAATAATTATTTTTAAATGATAGTACACGTTTGCTGTGTTTGTGGCTTGGCAATATTTTAGATAAATAAAACTGGATACTAAAAGTACAATTATTCTTCAAGAAATCCCGTGGTAATATCACCGTCATTAATGATCTCGATATAGAAAATTTCAAACATATCTATGATAGATTCGCTGATAAAAGAAACTGTTCTGCGTCATGTCGCGCAATATATCAGGGAAACTCAAGAACTGGACACCGAAAGTACGGTTCTTCTCCAAGAATTCCATTGATGTCATCATCGTGAATGATCTCGATACAGATAATTTCAAACATCGAATCTATGATAAATCCACTCATTCAAAAAATTGTCCTGAATCATGTCACGCAACATTTTAGGAAAACGCAAGAACGGGGTACTGGAAGAACAATGTTTCATCAAGAATTTCAGTCACGTAATTATCGTTATTAATGGCACTAATGCAGAAAATTTCGATCATCAATTCTACGATGGATACACTCATAAAAAATTGTCCTCAGTCATGCAATACTTTTAGAAAAACTCAAGAACTGAATACTAAAAGTATAGGGTTTCTTCAAGAATTCCAGTGACGTTATCGTCGTCATTGATGACATTATATTAATGCAGGCAATTTTGATCATTGAATCTATGATAGTTACACTAATAAAAAAATTGCCCTCAGTCATGCAATATTTTAAAAAATCTCAAGAACTGAGTACTAAAAATACAATGTTTCTTCAAGAATTCCAGTAACGTAATTATCATAATTGATGATCCCAATGCAGGAAATTTCGATCGTCAAATCTATGATAGTCACACGGATCAAATATTGTCCTTGCTCATGCAATACCTTAAAAAGGCTCAAAAACCGAGCGCTCGAAGTGCAATTCCTCTTCAGGAATTCCAGCGGTGATATCATCGTCATGAATGATCTTGATGCAGGAAATTTGGAGTCAGCATTTTTCGGTATCGCTGGGGGAGTCGTGACAGTGGGAAGGCGCGGGTGTCGGTCAGGAATGCGTGAATGCAGTGCTCGTGCAATGTATCGTGCATTTAGTAGCGCGTCGTGTCTGCGATCCTCGGCACCGATTGGCCGAGCGCTGGGCTCGGAAGATCGGGTCCGAGGAGGACGAAGAAGAAGAGGAGGAGGAGGACGAGGATGAAGAAGAAGGAAAGGCAACAGAAGAAGAAGAAGAAGAAGAAGAAGGAGAAACAGCAGCAGAAGAAGAAAAAGGAGAAACAGCAGCAGAAGAAGAATTAGAAGAAGCAAAAGCAACCGAGGAAGAGAAGAGAGAGTATCGTCTATCCTCTGCCATTCAGCTCGCTTCTCGTGTTCGCCTCGGCTGAATAGCCGCAGAGCCTCGCCGCGTGAGAAAATTACGCTGCAGTCCTCCTAGCGGCGGTCGCAGCGGCGTTAGAAAAAAAAAAAGAAAAACAGCCGCCGATCGCTAATAATTTCGTCCGGCTCCTCCTCTCCGTCGCCTCTCCTCTCTTTTTCTCTTCGCGGCGTCGTTATCTCGCGCGTCGAGGAACCGCGAACACCGTGTGTCCCCTATCTTCTAACCTCTCGCGTTCCTGCCGCGTTCAACCGATACACCGCTGACATTCTATTTTTACGCTGCGAAATCCATCTCCTTAAACGACTCACGCGTAAGCAATTTCGAGATACATCCGAGATCGAATTTCCTATTCGCGAATTCGCGGCGGAACAGAAAGACGATATGACGGATTCGACGAACGAGGTGCACTTCGGTTTACTTCTTCAAATAGGAGGAAAGTCTGCCGGTGAATGTACTGAACATTGCAGCACTGTACACGGTGTCGCAAGAGTCACTCCTAATCTGGAAATTGAGAGTTCGCGAGGTTTAAGCCACTTAGTTCGTAACGCGAATGCAATTCGCTGCTTTATTTGCGAGTTATTGAGGAAAAACAGTGACCAAGTGAGAGGCGAGATCGACAGGTGCATTCTAGTAACTATATTTTAGTCACTTTAGTAATATTAGAAACTAGATACCTTATTAATTAATCTTTTTTTTTACTACTCTCGGTCTAATATATTTTTGTTCGGAACGGAAACATTTTATTATACAACTAGTATATTTGACGAGTTCTTTTCATTTATAAATAAAAATCGCACACTCTTTATATCGTCGCGAGTTCGTGTCGTCTCGTAAAGCAGCGATGACGTCATCAGTACTACTCTCACAGTTAATGAAATACACGCAATAATTCGCATGAAACTGTGTTAACATTAGATTACGATTATTACTTCATAAAAGTAGCAATGAGACATTTATTCCCAACCTGCAACGATTTTTACAACATTCTTACGTTTCCCTATACAACATTTATCACAAATAGCACATGTGTTTAATAAATAACTTCATAATTTGAATAACAATTTCAAATTAAAAAATTGCATGACAATTTGAAATTAAAAAAATTGAATAACCCGTCACCCGGCCGGCTTATGTAAATTTAGCACAAATTCCACCGAATCTCCGACCACGGGACACAGCGAGAATCATTAAGATTTCGCTGGAAACCGCTGGTAGGTCATCGTGAATACAAAGAGCCGCGAGGGAATCTTAAAAATGCGCCGTTGCCGACGTAATGCCAGCTAAAGTGCCAATCGCCGCGATGGGATTCCGTATTCCACAAAAGAGCATCTCCTCTGTCTTCATCACTGTCCTCATCAATTGTCGCGATGACGCGCGGACGAGAGAGGCCTCGCTCTTTCCCAGCTGTAATCCACCGCGTGGGCGGCTCGCGATGCGTAAGACGTTTATATCCGCGTAGGTCGATGACAGAGTTAAAAATACCGCACGGCCGCGCGGCACCCGAGGTATCGCGAAATACATCTAGATCCGACGTTCCGCTTAATCGACGTAAGCGTAAACTTAACGCGATTCGTCCGCGCGCGATCGCGTTTGCCGTTCGCAGGGAAATAAGTTACGCGAGGAGCGGGGGCAGTTGGCTCCTACGTTTTGTTGTCAATGCAACAAATTTTATTTTGCATACAGATTCGTTGCAATTCTGAACTGTGATGCAACGTGAAGCATTTGCAAAATATATAATATTGTAATATAATTAAATATATTACCTTAAAGTTGAAAATCATTAAACTTAGCCTAAAAAATAATTGATATATTCAATTACTTATCCTATAATATGTACATATAGATAAACATATAATAATTGATCTTACAACGTTATATTCAACTATTTGTTCTTAATATTTTTGTCCCGCGCGCCATCGCTTTCGTCGCACCGTGCGCCGTTGCTTGGTTCTCCCCGCGCATGCGTCGCCGCCCCACTCCGCGCGTAGCCAGTTCTCCTGCGAACACCTATCGCGATCCGCTCGAGTCGCGTGACACCGTAATATTACCGTGACCGCGCGTATTTGGGCCCCGAGTATAATCCCCGCGACGATTACGCCGTGAATCGCCGTGTTTCGTTCGTGTCCCGAGCGGGTGTATTATGATCAAAGTCTCGTGTAACAATTATATTCGAATCGAGCGATTCCATTTCCCTGATAAGTCGCGGGGCTCGGCCCGCGTAGACGGTGCCCAGTCCCGGATTGTTGCTTTCTGCAACGTGCTGGTATATCGTGCGGGGATACCTCCGGAACAAGCATCGGCGGCGAATCGCCGCTAGATAAATTGCGCCAGATAAGAAAGAAGGGCAGATCAGAATAGAAATTAATTAGCAAATGAATTAAGAGAGCGGAGCACGGCGTGTAATGAATGGAAAGATAAACGCTAGGGCGGGGTTCACTGTCACTGACCCTAGCACAGATACAACACGATAACGCTCCTATCTCTGACACAATGAATTTCAGAAGTTTACGTGGACGCCGGGACACTCGTGCGAGAGGGAATCTGGGTTTATCATTGTTGAATGTAACGCTGCCGATTATTTTTCGATACATTCACGGAATTGGGTAAGCGTAAATATGGCCGCGATCGTGGGTAACGTGAGGCGACGTTTTTCAATTTGGACGATGCTCCGAAGAGGTCAAAGCGGCAATTTTTAATTAAAGATTTTTTAAAACAAAAAAAATTCGTGACTCGCCATTTTGACGATGGATTTGCATCTCTAACTTCATAATTATCGAAGCCATAACGTAGCTTCCTTTCGAAATTGTTGAATAAATATCACTCCTCACTCGTACACTATTACAAAAATTCTGAAAAATTAGAATAAATTTGAAAACTAAAATAAATTCAAATAAATTGAATGCCCCACAATAAATAAAAAAAATTCTGCTTTATAATTCTTACGAGGCAATTTCCCTCAGCCTGATACATTAACCATCACGAATACAAAGAACTAACACAGAAAATAATTTGCGCGCATTTATCAAAGAAATCCACCGGCAGCCGCCCGAAGGTCCCCGTCGCCGCAGCATGGTTCCGACGTTTCCCTATAAAACGCGTCCAATAAAAGTATGAATCAAAGAGACGAGGCAAATGCCAGGAAACAAGCGCGCGCGCGCACGTGTACAGTCGCGATTCGAAAGGCCGTAGGCGGACGAGACCGAAGACCAAACACAGCAGCGTAGAGAAGAGAGGCGAGGTTTCGGTGGACGGGAAGCCGGGAGCGCATGGTCGATCCAAACCGAGAGCCGCCCAGTCATCCGAAAGGAATTGGAGCGTCGCTAGTGCTCGATGATTCGCTCACGGTTCATGGAAATCGTTTTCATAGCCCGATCTCTGACTGTTGCGTTTTCAATGCGTGACAGGTGACATGCGAAGGTGCAACGAGAACCGGGGAGGGAGATGGATATACTGGGAGACTTGCGGCTGCTGGGGTAGAGAGCGAGAGAGCGAGAGAGGGAGAGAGGGTGGGAGTGATAAACGGACGGACGGACTGTGTCGGTGCCGGGTGCCGGCGGACCGGCAAACGCGAGTACAAACACTTCATAGTAGAACGTAGCCGCGTGGTGAATGAAGCCTGCGGCCTGCTGCCTCCCTCTTTCAGCCCGTTAATCCTCTGTGCCCCCCTCCCGAGACGCTACGCTATCCCCACCCCTCTGCTCGAGCCTCTCCTCGGCCACCTCCGTTGCCCGCGCCCATCTTCCTCGTTCACCGTTTCGCTCGATGGATGCACTTACCCGTGCACGCTGCACCGCAACCTGCGTCTGCTTAACACTGTTGATAGAAATACATTCTACCGAGCGATGTTAACCCTTTGCACTCGAAGCCATTTCAACTGTATATCTAAAATAATTTTTCTAGCTTCTAGTGTCTCCATTTCATGTAACAATATTTCTTTTATGCATATGAAATTGAGACTCGTGGCTCGTATAATAGTTAAACTTTTAACAGTTTTTAAATCTAAGCTTTAAAATAATAATTTTTAAAATAATAATTTAGCCTAAAAATAATTTTGGAATGTATTACAGCAATTTTAATGGCATCGCAGAGTCGCCACTCGAGTGCTAAGGGTTAAAAGATAAATTACAAATTTACAAATTTTAACTTTAAATTGTTCTCTATGTTTAATTATTTTTCCGCGATTTATTTGTTGACTTTTGGATATATATACTAATTCTGGATATATAAATGTGCATATAGTATAACTATTTTTATCATGTCTTTTGACAGTTTAAGGATTTCATAATAATGTCTAATTTTATATGGTTTTGCGTATAAATAACAACACCTTTTCGCGGTATAATATCGATTGTGATATATATACTATAATTATTCTAGAGAAACCGTATTTTAGTTGTAGAGCGGAAATTACAGCAGTCGTTGTGTACCTTTGATATTTGTTTGTTTTCCGGCATGTTGCATTTTGGTGCAGAGCATTGCAGCGGCTGGTTTCAAAAACACGCCTTTTGTTCGTCAATTCCGGCGGCGAGCTCAATACACGTCAATTTTGTTTTTACAGATGTGTGCGTCTGTAAAAATCACTGTAGAGCAATCAGCGTTTTGTAAAAACTGTGATATTGAGTGGAGAAAGAATTTTATTACAATGCTGTTTTTATTAATATTGTTAAGTTCATAAAATTGCTGTGTTCGGTTATCATTTTAATAAAAATAAAAATTGAAGAATTACTTTTAGAAATAAATATCTTTTTAAATTATCTTTTTCAAATCTTTTGTATATCTTTTCAAATTAATCAAAATTTCAGGTTCCCGATTTTTTCGCTCACATTTCTCGAAATTGAAACAATTTTTCTGTGATAATTATTACTTGTATAAATTTCTTCACCGAGGTCCTTATTATAATAAGAAATAAAATACAATAAAATAGAACATTTATCTTTTTCCAATAATTTCAATTTTGAAAGTCTCTTTTAAAATTCTATAATAACTAACTACCCTTTGTTCGAACAAAAGTCAATTCTCCATCGACGATTTTCCTCCGTTAAATTTCACAGTGTTATTTTTATTCCCCGTTTTTTCGCTCTTCAAAACCCTTTTCCCAATACACAGTCGACGCTCTTGATTTTCCTTTTTCGGTCAGCTTTTTCTCTGATTTTTAGCCACATTCGTTAAAAAACAAAAAAAAAACATAACGGAAGCTCTAATCGGCGCGCACGACAACCGCGAGAACGATCGTAATCCCGGTTGCCCGGTGCTTTTACGCGGGATCGATAATTAATAGCCGGGCGATGCTGTTCCGATGTTCGATTTAATTTGCTTCAGAGATCCCGATGGCCGGCGGTTTCTTGCGTTATTCGAGAGCTGCGCGACTTTCTAACCAACGTGAGCCGGAGACCGCCGGCACGCCGGCCACAAAAATTAAATGAAACGGTCGCGATTTATTTACGACGAAAGGATGTCGGGTTTTAATGAGAGGCGAATTTTGGCCGCAATCAATTAGACCGGATAACGCTGAGTGTACCTTGAGAGCTTGCCTGTTGCAAGGAGTTTTTACTTTCGTCGCTGTGAAGCCACTGGGTGTTCCAAAAGTCATTAACAATCAATAAATGAGAGGTTCCTAAAGTCATTTAACAAAATCTCTTTCTTTATAAAAATTTTCTCCGAGTAATTTTTCCCTTAGCGCAAATGCAATCCGCGGATTTGTTAGCGAGTTATCAACGAAAAACACTGACCAATGAGAGGCAACCTCGTCTGGCGCTAGACGACTGAGCCAATAAGTAGGTGGAGCCTAGTTCCACTCATTGGCTCGGCCGCTCCACGCTGGCTGATCTCGTCTCTCATTGGTCAGCGTTTTTCATTAATAATTCCTAAATAAAGCCACGAATTGCATTTTCGCAAAGGCAAAAGTTGCTTCAAATAACCTCAAGAATCCCTTTCCCTACTGCGAGTGTCTTTTGGTACAATCTCCTCTATAAACATAATATAAAATAAAAAGAAAAGTAATACGGAGTATAGCGTACAAAATAATCATACAGCAAATATACTAAAAGTATACAGTAGAAAAAATATAATAAATGACAGATTTGATCAGAGATGCAGGCAATGCTGCTGGAAGAAAATAAAGAAAAAAGAATCCAAAGGAGAAATGAATAGAAAAATCTAAAGGAATTAGATAATAAAATAGTAAATGAAAACCGTAACAATAGCAGCGCGCCTAAAAGAAATTGCCGCAATGTCGGTGCTCGGGTTGCACAGAGGGTTGCGTCGCAGGGGTGGGTGGGGGGCTTTCAATTTTCCACGTAACAGTTCCGGGCCGCCGCGTGTCTCCCGGCAGCATTAAGAATCCTTAGGGCGGCAAAACAGTTGCTCGCATCAACATCAACGGGCGCGCCTCAGCGCGGCGAACAATATTGCTCGACTCACCCGCATGTCAACTCTCGGCGTTGCACTGGCGCGTCCCGAGATTAATAGCGTCTGAATCCTCGTTCCTTGCCCTCCTTCCGCCCGGCTCCCGCGGCCAACCTCGGGCTGTCTAGCCCGCTGCCGCGCGCGCGAGCCTTTCGCAGCGCGCACCCATTTCCATCGGTAAATTACGTATATGTACCCCGCTTTGCAGAACGGAAATTTAATATTCAATCGCTTGCAACGCGCGCCGGCCGTATTATGTAACCGTGTCGCGATCGGCACGAATCTCTAGCCGCTGGAACGGGCCGATAGGAATCGACGGGGACCCGCGCGACAACGCGCGAAACATCGATTCGCGTCTCGCGCGAACGGGTTGCGAGGAGTCGACGACGACGTTTTCGGCTGCGGGATGGTCCACCGGTCGAACCGCGCCGGTGGATCTCCCGCCGGTGTTTCCCTTTGTCGGCAAATGAAGCCGTGATTAAGAAGGCACCGGGTCTCTCTCTCCCTCTCTCTCTCTCTCTCTCTCTCTCTCGCCATCGACCGCGCTGCGACGAGTTTCGTGATTATGTGTGCCCCGGTCAACGACCCCCCTCTCCCTCTCTCTCTCTCTCTCCAGCTTTGTCGCGCCACTCGGCCTCACGGACCTCTCTTTGTTCCTCGCGATTCCCGAAACGTGTTCTCCACCCTAAGGAACTCCCGCCCATTGATCGCTGTCGTTCCGATTTTCATGCTTCGGGCGAGACCGTCTCTGTACGGGCAACCCTGTTTGGGAGATCCCGTCTGTTCGCAAGATTTTTGTTAACCAGTTAGCTGGCCGCGACATTTTCGTCGTCGCAGTGGTGGCGAGTGTGCTACCTAGTCTGCACACTGTCTGCATTTCTTAATAATTTACACTGTTTTTATTTGTCTGTTTTACTTAATTTTCAAACGTTGAAAATTTCTATAAATTTACGAATGTATTTGAGTTTTTACTGAAATTATACTTTAACCCTGATAATAGCCCTTTTATTTGTCGATATAAATTATAGGCTTTGTGATTTGTATAATATAATATATAATAACATTATTATTAAATGCTATATGTTATAGTTCATATAACACGTGTTTGTATAATATATAACCTCAATGTTTCAATTTTAATTTTTTATTTAAGAAATATCGACACCATTAGTGGGAGCGATGCGATAATTATAAACATACATCGTATACGTATATATTATTATTATTAGTATTGCTACATTACACTTCGTAGTCAAACTAGAACCTACCAAGGGACATATTAAATCATTTCTTAGCAGAGAGGCTCTACATCAACGATCCAAAAATAGCAAACGGCGTTAACAGACGCGGTTCTTCCGGCCTAGAGCAGCGGATCGACCGCAAGAAATTCGTGCAATCGCGATTCACGTTCAACGGGAATTTATGTCGGCCCGCATTCCTGCGTTATCGCGCGCCTCGCTCCTCGCGTCGTCCACGTTTTACACGAGGGACCAGCCGAAGCCCGAACGACCTAATTTTTTCGAACCTTTGAACTTCGGCGCCGCCAGTTGTAAAATCTACAACCGAGTCGTTCGCGCGTTTCGCCGTCACCGAGCGTTCCCTCGCCGACGTCGTCGCCGACATCGACGTCCCCTAAAACTCTCTTATGCATGCCGGTGGCGACTTTATACAGGGGGCTGGCTGTTTCGCAACGGATCGCGCGCAGCTCGTCGAAGAAACCGTGCAGTTTGTCGCCCGGCGCGTGTTCACTTCTTACGGACACGATTCGGTCGAACCACTTTTCCGCCACTTTTGAAACTGTTCTTATGATCTCGCTCCGGGATGAAAGTACTCTCTTCCTCCACCCCCACCGAGAAGGGTCCCGCGGGAAGAAAATCGGACCGTGTAAATCTTCCTTTAAGGACAGCTCTCTCCCCTTCCGTCCTATTCCGTGGTCGTTTATGCATTAACGCGTTCGACGCCCACGCTCGGCGACCATAAAATCTCGATAACATCGCCGGCCGTTCGCAACATTGTCGTGCAACGTTCCCCGCCGTTGCAACGATGTAACTCTGTTATGCGACGGCTTTCGACTTCTACGAATTCCATTGTAGTATTCGGGGTACGGCCTAAATCCGATCGAACAATGGTAATCGCCGCGTGTTAAACCTATTCACTGTCGACCGCGAGATATCGCGCGGTAGACGCCCACCGCGGCGCGTCTGTCGAAGGTTCCTTACTTGTAAAAACTGAGACGTATATTTTTTTAGTTGTTAATGTTATTTACGTATTATTCTTCGCTCTATCTATTTGTTGAAAAATATAAAAATAATGGTGTCTAGATTTCTTTGAAATAAGCTTGGCAGTCATCAAACGCGAAAAGATGAAGGGACACGTTTCTCTTTAAACAAAAGAGAATCCTCTAATTCTTTTTTTTTTTTTCTTATAGGTTTTACGTCGCATCAGCTGCAAGGCTATTAGCGACCTTCTATTTAAATAGACCTTATATTTTGTTTATTAAGCCTGCATCTCTCAGAAATTTTAATAGGTCCTTGATTTTGTTGCTGTTTATGTTATCCTTGAGCAGTGGTTTTAGTTTATCCTCTAATCTTTAAACAATTTATCTGCAATGCGTATTTACGACGTTTATTGGTCAAATAAAATACAGAGGAGCTCTGAAATGTTCTAAAATATTTTTAAATTGCTCCCGACGTTATGAAACTGTGTGAACCGTGCGGTTTGCCGCGGCGAGGAACCAGGGCGACGTAACGGTCACGAATTCGAGTCGCATTTAAAGACACTTGACTCCGCGAGGGTGTAGCTCGCCAGACGTAGGAATGAATCGGAATCAGATTGGCCGTTTGTCAGGGGGGGGGGCATAGCATGAGCCCTCGGTTCGCATCGGTTCGAGCGCGCGGCTCGTCGAGCCGATCAACAGGCGAGTTCCGTCGTTAAGTACCCACGAAAGCCGGGGGTCCACGGGGCGGCGCGTGCTTGCAAAACACCGTTCTGGTTGCCATGACACTCGGGTTAAGTAACGTGATTCGATTGAAGGTGCATTTTTCTTCGTAACGAGCGATAATTGATTTATTGCTTATGAAGGGGTCAGCCGGGCCGTATACGCGGCAGCACGCGCGCTTGGTACCGAACGATCCGCTCGATTAAATCTCCGCTCCGGCGACGCCACTCTCTCCTCGTTGCGCTCGCGACGAGACATCAACGACGTCGACGACGACGACGATAACAACAACGAGAGGACTACGACCGGTGTCGCCCGACCGAGAACCGCCAATTGTCCGACGCCCGTTGTCCCAGCGACACCGCCGTGCCGAAACGTTCCAATTCGATCAACCTCGATCAGCCTTGATCAGGCTCGATCAGCCTCGATCAGCCACTGGCGCCGGATTTCTCGGCGCTCTCTCTCTCTCTCTCTCTCTCTTTCTCTCTCTCTCTCTCCCTCTCTGGCCGCAGGGGTGCGGACCGACGGTCTCGCTGCTTTTAACCGCCGAACGGATTCTCTCGTCGTTTACCCTCGTCGTTGCGACGATTTAAAAATAGCTAAGAGGAATGCCGGCGTGTGTAGAGAGTCCCGTTCAATGGACCTTCGCAGGGCCGGGGGGGCAGCAGGTCGATAAACGCCGATCGTTAGCATCGTCTTGCACAATACTCGTTCCGTGAATGGCAAACCTGATCCGACTTCGCAGCGTCCCATCAACCCTTATTGTATCACGGAACTGCGACCTCTGAACATTGCCGTACAACTATCGCCGGCCTGTACTTTTTCTGTTCTCTTCTGCAGAAACTTTTATCCTTGTGCAGTTGGTCTCGTTGACATTAAAGTGTTCAAATCGAAATTAATCGTTTATACTTTGTATATTAATAGTGGAGAGGGTCGAGTTCGATAGAATAGCAGCAAGTGAGTAATAAACATTTTACCATTTTCTTGTAACTACATACTGTATGAATAAGAATCACGGATAAAAGTGAATAAGTATTGGAATAGGCAGTAATAATAGTTAAGGGTTGAAGTGTTAAAGTGAATTGAAAAGGTTCCCACTTTACCATTTTTCTTGCATTTATGGATAAGAATCATGAATCAGTAACTGAATAAGAAATAATGAATAAGTAGCGGTCTGTGAAGGGTTGAAATGTTAAAATAAATTAAAAACGTTCCTTTTCACAATTTTTGCTTAAAATTGTAACTGAAAATTTCAAATGAAAATAAATAAATTATCGAATAAATAACAGTAACTAAATAGCGGTCTCGCAAACCGGCGTCAGCACTGAAGGGTTGAAGAGTTAAAACAAATTAAAAACCTCCCCTTTCTACCATTTTCTCTTACAATTATAACTAAGAACAAGAACAAATAAGTAATCGAATAAATACTAATGAATAAGTAGCTGTCTCATAAACTTGGAAACAGCACTTAAGGGTTGAAGTGTCGAACAATTAGCGGCGAAAACGAGGCAGCGAATAGAACGACGACAGCGGCGTATTAAGGTCCATTTAAACTCACCGACTAGCCCGAATACCAGTCTACTGCCACCGGATCGCGCTAATGTTGAATCTCGTTGCGCTGGTATGGGTTTGCATGTTCAGAAGAAAATAATAAAATACTATCAATCCGCTCGGCCGATGCTCGGCTCTGCGTTGAGTATAAATGGACGTTTAATCTCAAGTGCACGGTTTTACGAGTCTCCGCTTATATTTTCACGGTAACAGCACAAATTAACACTAAACCTACCACCGTCGGTCAAACGACCGGTTTCACATTTATTATTTTATAATTATCGAAGCCATAAAGCTACTTCCATTAAAAATTCTGTATTTCTTTGCCGAGGACACGCATACACTGTTGTAAGAATTCCGGACAAATTTGAATAAATTCGATTTGGTAAAATTTATCAGGTAACTCTTATTAGTCGCTTTTATACGACGTTTATTGTTAATTTTTTAGGCGGGGTTAGGGGTTAGGTGGGTTAAAAGTTTTCCTACCCTTAGCACAGCTTTTTGTGCATGGTGGGGTGTATTTTAAGCCACGTGAAAAAGTTACTTCAAGTTACACAGTTTGATATTTTAATTAATTATTTTGATAGTATTATAGTATATTATATATATATTATTATTATTAATATTAAGTAATTATAAAATGAATTAGTTGACAACACTGTTACGCTGAAGTTCGACGACCTCTGCCCTACGGTGAACTTTTGCCTCTCGTAACAGCGTATACCCTGCACTTGGCTTTTTATTCTTTTTATTATTTTTATTCTTGAAATCGTACGTCTCAAAGCGTTAAATAAACGATCGCCCGGATAAAGGAATTTTCGCGTGGTCGATTTCATTCTCATCCGAATGTCGAAGTTTCGATGCCGCCGGGCGTACACGTCGGAGAATTCGGGCGAGGAGAAAGAGAGAGAGAGAGGGAGAGAGAGAGAGAGAGAGAGAGACGGCGCGGTATCACCATGGTCCGGGGTCCCGTGGAATTCCCGCCGGCCAGACGACGGACGCCGTTTCGTTGTCAGCGAGCCGTTTTCCTTTCGTTTCACCGGGCAAACGGTTCTTTCGCAAAGAAGGCGAACCCGTTTGATTATTAATTACGGGTCGGAACGGAAACGTCAAAGGACCCGGTGCCACGGTGGACGAATGCGGCGGCGGCGGCGAGGGGTGGGTAGGGGAGGGGAGGGGAGGGGAACGACCGTCGTCGCGAAAACATAGTTGCGATTTCACGGACCAGTGGAACTAATATTAGATCGTCCCCGGCTATAAAGCGTGGAACGAACCGGCGAATCTGCACGCGCGGAAGATGTCGTCGTCTTCGCGGCGCATCCGCCGGGAAAGGACTCCGTCGGTGCCGCGTCGCGACGCCGCCCCTAGCTTTCGAATCTTTTTTTTTTAAATTAAACTTGCAATTCTCGGGAACCAGGAAAAATTATAGAGAATGTCGTCTAAACGTTTTGCGACACTGACAGTTTATGTTAAATTTGTTTTTTTCGTTCTTTACATTTACACCTTATATATTGTACGCTACATATTTTAATTTTTATTGGAGAGGTAATATTAGTATTATTTCTTCTATTATTATTTATCTATATTTTAAAGGATTTGTCTTTCTTATTATTGGTTAGATTAGGATTTATATTAATTTATATCCTAACACCAATTTTTTATGATGATTGAATATTTACATTATATTCTGATCATAGGTATTCGTAAAAGTGTCCGTAAAATTACTTTGATATCTACTTTAAAAAATTTCCAATTTAATATAACAATAGAGAAATTAAAAGGTTAAAGATATTTATTAATTATCCATAAGATTTGATATCTCACTAACCTCTAAATTAAGCCGAGGTTGCTAACACAACCCACATGTTTCCCAAAACGAAGATTTATTCCTCTTCTCGTTTATTGTTCCCTTCTGTCGCTCTTCCGGACTAAATAAGTCAGGCAACAACAAACAGTTCATCGGAAAAGCAGCGACGCGTGCTGCGCGCGATATTGCGTACGGTTTCGATCGCCGGGGGGCGAGACCGGTTGATTGGCGATTGAAGTATCCGCCTCTGTTGCAAAGGCCGGTGGAAAGCATCGAGATTAGTCCGCGATTTTATGCGGAGAAATAAAAGATAACAGATATCGATGGGAACAGCAATTGGCAAGTCCCGAGTGGCTGCTTTTTCAGGTCGAGCGGTGGTCAAGGTGCGCGCGGGGGTGGCGAGGTTGGAAAGTTGCGAGCGGCGGCAGAGACGAAGGGAAACGGAGCGGAAGGGCGGACGGACGATGCCGCGAAGGGTTTCGCGTAGCCGGGGCCTCGTAATGAAAAGCGGCGTTTGTCGGTTCTGCGGCTGATGCTCTCATCTCGGGATCCTCGGGAATATTGCTCATCGCCGCTCGTCTCTCTCTCTATCTCTATCTCTCTCTCTATCTCTATCTATCTCTATCTCTATCTCTGAGCTCCGCTCGACCTCTCGCCGCTCATCGCGCGCGCGGCCTTTCCAATTTTAACCGAATTTATAGGCTGCGAGATTCATCGATTCCTCGCGGATGCGGCGGATAACTGGTTGCACTGGAACACGCTCAACCCTGAGAAATACGCGCGCGATTTTTAGACCGATCCGGGCGCACGAATTTCCGCGCCTTCGAGCCAACGTTTGCTTCGACGTGGATTTCGCTAAATGCTCGAGTTTTCATTTAATATGTTCCGATTATTCATTTTACTGTTTTCTGATTTTTCAAGCATGCCTCTGCCCTTAGAAATATTTGCGTGACGATCATTTAATAATATTTTCAATGAAATAACAGAAAGGCGACTTTCAGGGGTGCTTTTAACTTTTAAAGATATTTCTGAATTTTGAAGTAGTATTGTACTGTTTTTAACTTGGTATAATGATTGAGAAAGAAAATATAGCTACGCTGTACTTTTTTAAATGATATAGACTGATTTTATTTTGCATAGAAATTCGAAGTCTGTTTTCTAATGTACCAATGTCTAAAATATTATCATAGTAATCTAACAAAAGGAATTTCCTCTCGTTGATCAATTGAACATATTTATAATTATTTAAAGTCGCAGCGATTTCACGAAGGAATCATTTAACCCTTCGCCCTCGAGCGGCGATGAAAAATTATTGTATCACGTTTTAAAATAATTTTAACATCATAACAACATCATTTAACTTTATTCAACACAATATAACGCTGTAACATTGTAATAAATTGAGTAGATACACCACATAAAGTACAGCAAGTTACTTCGATTGGAAATACGATAGGTCAGAGAGACGATTTTAAATATCGAATTAAAATAGCTCGGAGTGCAAGGGGTTAATATTCATGCTCGCCATTTCGAACATGTACGTTCTACCAAAGTTGGCCTGCGATCGACCTAACTAGAAATTGTTGACTTTACGTAAGCTCAATTTTCAATCGATCGAGATAGGGAACGATCTACTGACGATGCACTGCGCATTCTAATTAATTGCTCGATTTTGTTAATAGCCCGGACAGAGAGAGAGAGAAAGAGAGAGAGAGAGAGAGGGGTGGTGTCCGGCCGGGCTCGATTATATTCCACGCAAGCCCCAGGTGCAAATATTGACGTTATCGTTCGTGAAATTCGTGCGGGGAATTTGTTTCCTTGTGTCCGGTTCGATTCGCGGTCCGGCGCAACCAGTGTCGGATAAAGAATAACAACCGAATTTGTCGAACGAACGGAATTTACACGGAACGCCGAGCCGCGCGCATTGTGTCTCGCCGTGGCGGTCGCTATTTTATTCGTATGACGGATACGAGATAGAGAGAGAGAGAGAGGAATAAAATCTTACTCGTCCCGCTGTCGAATAAATGTCCGGTCGAATAATTTTATTTAGATAACGATTTATTCGAATCGGACTTTATTCGACCGAGAGTTTATTGAAATGAGATTTTTTTGTGGGGAAGGGTTCGTTAGAGTAAGGATTTATTCGAAGATAAATTCATTTGAACGAGAATTTATTTGAAGAAGAATTCGGTCGAATAAGGATTTATTTGAATAAAAATTTATTCGATTAAGAGTTCATTCGAAGAAAAATTCAGTTGAACGAGAATTTATTTGAAGAAGAATTCAGTCGAATAAGGATTTATTTGAATAAAAATTCGTTCGAATAAGAGTTCATTCGAGGAAAAATACATTCGAAGAAGAATTAATTCGATTTATTTGTTTATTCGAGCAAACGTTCGTTCGAATAGAAATTCATTCGGAATTTAATCAAACAGGAATTCGTACGAAAAGTTTATTGCTTTCGACTAAATTGATAATTGATGTATAACTAAATAACTCCTCTATAGTCACCGACGAAGGCATCAGCGATATTATAATTCGCATAAATATATTCCGATAAAATTACGTAGAAACAAAATCAGTCGCCGATAATCGGCATCGTTGTCCAAATAATTTTACAACCCCCGCAATACACAGCCCTTGATACATTCGAATGAAAAACACGAAGTCATTCGAATAAATAAACCGACGGAATAATTTATCCCGAACAATACCAGAAATAAGAATAATTACCATAGACAGTAGATAAATTACGATGAACTGGGGTGAACAGAGGCAGCCGGCATTTCCGTGCTCGCTGAAACTGTCTAGTCACGTGACTCGGGCCGATCCCTCCGAGAAATCGTGGAAAACTAGAGCCGTGCAACAAAAGCGGCGCGCTCTCGGCGGACGAATCATTCACCAGCCACGATTTTCTGATTGCAGGATAAGCGGAGAACGGGGCGGCGGGACGTCTCGATGGAATCTCTCTAGTTTCGGCGAAGCGAGGAGAAGGAAGCGAACGAGCGAGGGGCGAAGAAAGCGGAAGAAGAAATAAGGAAAGAAAGGGGGACGCGCGAGGGTACGAAAGAAGGGGAGTCGATAGAAACGGAGGAGGAGGAGGAGGAGGAGGAGGAGGTGGGATCGCGAGTCAGCGAATTGAAAATCCCGGCGCCCGTGGCAGCTGTATACGTGAAGACGCAGAAGAAGAAGAAGAAGAAGAGGAGAGGTGTGCGCGCCTGTATATCGCGGTAGTGAATCGCGCGACGTGGCATGACCGTAACGAGAAGACGTCGGTGGAGAGGACGAAGAAGAAGCTGTGCACGAGAAGAAGAAGAAGAAGCTGTAGGGGCCGCCTGACCGCGCGACCGGCAGGTTTTAATATTCAGCGCGAGGGGATCGATCGGCTGTCGGTGTGTGTTGCCCAGGCGGAGATCGCGAGTGGAGACCGCGCGCGCCGTAGATCGCTCGATGGCGTCGCTTGACCCACCGACCCACCACCGGCATTGTCTTTCCAGCGCGGCCAACTGATATTTCGCTGGAGCCTGGTCGCGTCGCGCCAGTGACACGGGATCAAACGCGGGATCAACATGCCTCTGACTATCGACCGCGCTCGATCTCGCCGGTGATCGCGCACGGCCGCGCCGCGCGCCCCGTGGATCCCGCGGTTCAGTTCGACGATCGCCTGCCAGCGAAGATGAGCCCGGAGCCGGACGAGTCTTAGCGCGGAGACTGCTAAACCGGGCTCTCACGGAGACACTCGTGAATCAGTGAAAAACCCGCGCGAAGAGGATCGCGGGAGGATATCGAGAGAGAGAGAGAGAGAGAGAAAAAAGCGAGTCGACGTCGAGATGTGCCCAGAGTCGAACGAGTCTCGGCGACTCTAAGGCGACTCACACACTCGGCGACCGCGGAAGAGTATACCGGGGGGTACCGCGAGTGTTCAGCGCGGTCGGGACGGACCAACGTCAGCACGACGCGGTCGTTGTCCTGACGCGAGCGCCGCGGGGGAATCCTCTGGTCCCCGAGGGAAGGATGAAGTCGGCGTGGTGCACGCGCGGACCCGCCAAGGCGGCCGAGGAGAACTCGGCGCCGTTCACGGAGCCATCCGGAGCGATGGACGCGCGCTGGAAGATCGCGGCCGACGTCGACGCAACCACCTGCCACTGCCATTGTCCGTCGAGGCTGTCGAGTCCGTCGGAGCCAACGCGCGCGTCGGCTCGCGACACAGCCGAGTGCGCCGACCTATCCCATCGTCACCCCGCCTCTGCGACGACGCTCCCGGCTCGCAGCGAACGGACTGCTAGCGGCTGCGACCTATGCGAGCGTCTTCGCGGCCGCTGCGACCCGCTGCCGGACAGGACCAGGCGCCGCGACGCCGGTCTCGCAACGCCGTCGTCCAGGACCTCCGAACGAGATAGGTTCCACCGCGCCGAGGCTCCAGCGTCGTCCTCTTCCACCTACGTCTCCAACCTATCCTTGTCCTCTTCTTCCTGTTTCTCCACATCAATTTCCTCTTCTTCTTCTCCTCCTTCCTCTTCTTCTTCGGTCTCGGTGTCCTCGCCGAGTAGCTGCGGCTCGAGCGACGTGCGGTGGAACTCGCGGACAGAGAGACCGTTTTCATGGACGAGCCACACCGGGTCTCTCGTCTGGACCGTTTTGTTCCTATTAGTACTCGTGTTCCCCATTTTCGCGGACCATCAGAAGGGGACTGCGACGAGTCCCTCCAAAGAAGACGGAGGTGAGTCTGTGCTCTCGTTTATATTCCATTTAACTGGCTGTACCTCCGCAGCGGCCGGGGAACTGGCTTTTGAACTCGCAGGACGAGGTCCGCTGCGATCCGGTCATCTTCTAATAACCTGTGCTCGCATGCGGAATGTTAACGCGTTGGTCTGGACGGATTAAAGCAAAAATTTGAACCGACAATTTCTTTATACATGTCATTGCGATTTTACCTTGTTCTGCGATTTCAAAATCCTCGGGAATATATTTTGAATGAATTTTTGAAGGGCTAGGTTATGGTACAATTGCTGGAGTATTTGTTTTTAATTTTGCTATTACTTGGAATGGAAATAAGTGATGACAGGATTAAGGTTTTTTAACTCTTTGATGGGAACCTGAAATGATAATTTGAAAAGTACCTTCTAGAGGGAATAAAAAGACACGGTCATATTACTTTTAAATAATTAATAGTAATAAGAGAAGAGACGTATTTTCAGTCAATTTTTATCTCATGAAATCGAAGGAAAACATTTGTAATTTAAACAGAGTAAAAAATAAAAATTAGCAAAATTTTGCCTGTTCAGTATATTATTAAGATCTATAAAATAGCTCTTTTTAAATTCTCTTTATCGGTTAAGCCAAAAGGGTTGAAAAACGTGAACTGTTCACTTTTCCTTATCATTCCAGGTAGCAGTAAAATTGAACTCATTGCACGCTAAAACAGTCCCTTTAGAATTAAAAAAGAAGACACATAAATCATTTAATGCAATTTTCAAAAAAAAAAATCCTACATAAAATCACTCTATTCGTTAATTATCGCTCTATCATTATTATCGTAAATAAAACCTGTCGCACCGTTTGAAACGGTGTTCGACTACTTTCCAATAGAAACAGTTCAAAGATGAAATCGTGACGGTCCATAGCGCAAGACGACTATACTCAGCCACCGCATCATCCCCACTAGATTCCCAGGCTTGTCGCCCCCCCCCCCCCCCTCAATGCGTCCAGTATCGAACGAAAGTATTTGCACACTCGAACGAGCCTAACCACACGACGGATCCCCCGCCACACTTTTCCGACGCTCTGAATATCGCTCATTTGTCTCGGCGTCGCGCGGAACCCCCCCCCCCCCCCGTCCCCGCAAAAACCATCCGCTTCGCTTCGTAGTCAGACCCCGAAACCCTACCACACCCCATTACACGGAGCGTACGTAGTCCGCTTGAAAGTCCCGCCGCGTGCGCGCGTGCTCGCCGGGCAACGTTTAATTCTGTCTCTTGATCGTTGGCCCCGGTCGCTTGGACGCGACAC
Source organism: Augochlora pura (assembly GCF_028453695.1). Lineage (NCBI taxonomy): Eukaryota > Metazoa > Arthropoda > Insecta > Hymenoptera > Halictidae > Augochlora > Augochlora pura. The sequence goes on from NC_135781.1 coordinate 3,846,759, forward strand.
TGCCGTAAAGCTGTATCGTTAGCACGGCGTATTTGTCGAAACTGGAGCCGCAACACCCCCACCCCCACCCCCTAGACAAGATATTAACCGTCTTTCCTCTGGTTTCCTCAGACCCCCACCCCTGCCCCCCCCCACCACGAGTAATCGCGCCGACCGCTCAGATTTCAATACTCTTCACCCGAGACTGTGTAGCTTGCGCTGGAAAATGGATACATCACTGTTTCCGCGTATCGCGTATTTCATGTAAGTTTGCACTGTACATAAAGCGAGGCTGCCATTGGATTGGGGTAGTTGCCTCTAAGGGGCTGGATCTTCCATTGATTGACTATTGATCTTCGTTTGTGCAGTATTATTAGAGACTATTTTAACTAAAAACTGTTTCAAATATATTATTTTATTTTTAGCAGATTATTTCAATTTAATGTGTATAAAATTGTATGTGTACGCTTATAGAAGACTTCCATTTTTTGACAATTTATCGATCACAGAGAAATGCAACCCTTCGCACTCGACTGGTGATCCCGAGGCAAATTATTCTATCAAGATGATTTCCATATAAAATTGTTAAAAGTTGCACGAATCACGAAACTCAATTTAAAACGCACAAATCTCACCATACAAAATTTAAATAAATCAGAGGAATATTATAGATTCACCTTAAATTAACCTAGCTTCGAGTACAGAGCGTTAACACCGCGAAAGTTCTCTTGAAAATAACGTAGCAATTTTTGACGTCGCTCCGGAGTCGTCACTCGAGCGCGAAGGGTTAAACTTGAGAGATCCAATCTCGCGCGTCCATCGTCGAAGGAAGCAGATTGAATTTTGCGCAAAGGCGCGCTTTAATCAGAGACACACCGGCGATCCCGTTTTATGCGCCGGGCAACGGACCGTGCAGTGTCGGATTTTTTCAATTAGGTGTTTTAGGAGCTCGTTAAGTGTCTAATTGGCACTGTTGGGGAAATAAATCGTGGAACAAGGGGCGTTCGGCGGATCGAATCGCGGAAATCCCGTCGGCGAAGCGTCGAGCGTCCCCTCGCGTCTTCTCTGATCGTCAAACGGCGAATCTCGGCGGGGAGGGTGCGCGAGGGTTTCCGGAATGTTTCGATCACCGGCGGGCGTCGCGGCAGAGGTAACCGAACGTGGGGGGGTGGTGGCAGGGAGATCGGTTGGTTAAACACGATGTTATTCCCGAGGTACTCATCGCCCGGCCGGGAATGCAAATTGCCCGCGATTTGCATTTCGCGGCTGTTCGCCTCTGCTCGCAGACGCCACACGCATTAAACGTGATTTTCGCGCACACGCGAGCCCCACGGTGCGCCACGGTGCGCCGCGCCGCGCCGATCCTGTTGAACCAGTGCTCATCCGCTCGCTAATTAGGAATATGAATGAAGACACAGCGCGCCTCTTTGATCGTCGCTTCCTCGCCTTAGTCCCCCCGAAGAGGCTCCGCCCGAGTAAAAGAAACGGGTGGCATCCTCCGTTGCGCCGCGCGTCGCGCTCGGAGACCCCCTTTACGACCGAGTGCCAACACGTACCCCTGATGCGCGTTCCTTTGCTGCGCCATGCAGACGGCGCGACACCCTACGGATGCGAAATGTTTAACACTTTGACTGCCGTGACGGCCGTACGTGTCTGCCGTAAGTTATTTAACCGGATTTGCGAGTAAATAAATCGGTTACCGCGCGGTGACCAATCGCTGCGCTTCCGCTTTGTTTCAAGCCGTAACTTCGTGCTCGTACAATGAGAAATTTTATTTTGTTTATTTCTAAATAATGAAATTTAATGTGTTAAACTTCTTGGTCTTTTGCTTTACATATTTTTAAATAAAGAAATGTAATATATTGAATTTTGCTATTCTTTTATCTTGCTTATTTCAAGCAATACATTTTAATATGGTCAATTCTCTATGGTAAATTTTTTTGTAATAATATTCTTAATGTTAATAATATTAATCAGTAATATTCTTAAATCAATTTAGTGTTCTTCTGAAATTATTGTTTAAACCAATATTGTCGATTTTTCCTTAAAAGCAGTTTATTCATTGTCTAATTATTCTGTAATTAGAATAATTTAAAAAATTACTCTATAATAATTATCCTGCAGATCTGTGTACAAAATAAGTTGCAAATAAAGTAACAGTGTTACTAAATTTGTATATCTTCGCAATTTTATATTTCACCTACTCAATTTCGTTAAGTATTAATCAGTGTTTCATTAATTCCGATAAACTTCTATTAATTACCTGTTTCATTGATCGCAGTAAATTATAATCAATAAAATAAAGCGTAAAACTCGACGAAGATTTTCCGACGATTTTACGCGGCAGTTAAAGTGTCAACACGCTCCGCCATTTACGAGCCGCGAAACAAATTAAACTCAACCCGTTCGCGCGATCCGCGTGCTAACTCTGTTCCAAAAAGTGTATTTACGACGCTTGTACACATCTACTTAATCGTCCCGATCGATTAAGAAATCAGCCACTTTAAATAACGAAGACTCGTTTCGGCCGGCAAAGTAGCTATTCGCGATATGCGTTTCGGAGCCCGGGTCCGTGGAATAAATTCTCGATCTCGTCTGCAGCCAGGTAATTTCTTGTTGGAACATACAGGTTGCAAACTCTTTCGTATCGTGATCTCTGTTTCTGTTGCTTCTCGCGGGCAGAGCGTGATCTACGGGGCCAGGCTATCCGAGCGAATAATTCGCGCTATCAAGAAGCAGTTTAACGCGCATCGAGCCAATACCGCCGGCACACGGTTTATCCTGTCCAGGACTCTCTCGTAATTGGTAACTGGGGGATCCCGTTCTCCAGCGGGCGCAACGATTATCCAACCGGGATAACGACCTGTGCTGATAACAGGGATCGCCGGCTAACTAAACTGAAAATTGCGGTTGCAAAAGAGAAACGTCAAAATCTACACCGAACTAATCGTATACACGCGCGCGCGCGCCCCGGTCGACTTTTAATTCCATCGAAATTCCACGCTCGGCGAAAATTGATTCGCCGGCCTTTCTTTTATTTAATTACTGACATTTATTTACTCGCCCAACCAGTTACACGATTCTCATAGTATCGTCGCGGCAAAGACCATTTCTTTGGGACGAGTGTACTCGTCGTAGTACAAGATGTTGCCATTTCTTCGTGACGAGTATATTCGTCCTGGCACAAAATATCGTAATTTCTTTGTGACGAGTATACTCGTCGAGAACAGCTAACTTGGATATCCTTTATTAAATTGCAAATTTCATGAACGCGAAAAAGTTGTCATCCCTTTATGACGAGTATACTCGTCACATCACAAAATATTCTAATTACCTCATGACGAGTACACTTGTCATGAGCAGCTATCTAAAAAAGATACACTTCAACATTCTTTATTGAATCATAAATTTTACAAAAGTAAAAATATCGTCATATCTTCGCGACGAGTATACTCGTCCGAAACAGCTGACGGTTCGAAAGCGGCGCTTTCACAAGGGGCAACCGGGTTGCGCAAGGACCGAGTCAACCTGTGTACACTCAGACTTTTTACGGTCGGCCGTGGTGTCCTGTTCAGCCGGCTTCTGTGTTTCGAAAAACACTTGCGCGCCCTGGCGGTTCTCGAAAACCCGCCTTTCTGCGGATCACGCGCATGCTCGAACGCGAACAACTGACCTTTCCAGCGACCGATAAATCTCGCAGATAGTATCTGGACGTGGAATCGTTGCCTGTAATTGCTGAAGCGATCGCGGTAGTCTCGCTGATAACACTGCGCGCGCCCTCGCGCGCAGTAAGTTTGTCGCTCGATAGATCCGGCCGTCGATCTGATTTCCCCCTCCCCTCCCCCTCTCGGCAACATAATCGAGAGATCCCCGGCTCGTCGAGAGAGACAGATCAGACAACATATAAGTCTTTAAAATATACAGTCGAAAAATTACAACAACAGAACTGCGAAATATAAATATTATTCGTCCTGTTAAAGGTCGCAATAATACTATAAATATTCTTTTATCATTGATGGGGTGTAAAGAGTAAAGAGTCACTATTATTTTATTTTATGTTCAGTATTATTTATTAATTTAACGGTCGAAATACTGATTAGATTACAGAGTATAATATATACAGTAATATATATTCTAATTAGGAATAATAACAGATTTAACGAAATCCTATCGTTATTGTTAAATTAAATGAAACCTCGTATGTCAATTGATATAATATTATAGTTAGCGAATCGTCAAATTCAATTATGTATAATATGCTGCTCCCGCAAACTCATTCTGATACACTCATCGATATAATAACTACGTATATACAAACATACATAACATATAAAAACACAAAATCTTTTATTCATTAATTCCTATAAAGTTCACGACAGTACAATGATCTTTATTTCAATGTACATATGTATATACTTTATTACAATACACCATGAATTAAATCGAAATAATAATCATTACGCTGCCGTGAAATTCCACAGGAAATAATTAATTAAAGATTTTATGTTTATTTATTATTTTTATATGTTTATACTACATTAATTTATATTATATTAATTTCGTATATTAATTTATATTATATTATATTATTATGCTTACATTAGCGTACGAAGTACCAAAAAATGCAAAACTGTTGAATAAGAAATCTCCGTCGCAGTATAATCGAATTCCGTCCCTAATTCATTCCCCTCGCGTCATTAAAAACAGCGGAGATATTTTCGGCGAGAAAGGTAGTAGTAGATGACTCAGTCTGTATAATGCTCCTCTTGATTTTCGTCCAATTCGGAGCCAGATAATCTGCCCCTCGCCATCCGTCTCTACCATGACTTACGGCCCACGCAGTGCAGCAACGATGTCGCAAAAGAGAGAAACAGAGAGAAGGAGTGACAGGAAGAGACAGAGAGAGAATTCCGCGTAGCAGTGCTTCGAAATTCTGAACGCGACAGAGAGAGAGTTGAGGCGGCCAGGTGCGGGACGGGGCCGGGGGGGTAGAGAGAAGGTAGGACGACGAAATTGCGTGACGCGAGTCGAGGGGATCAAGGGTGACGGACCGTGGAAACTCGTAAAGGCCCGGGCCCCACCCCGGAAGCATCGGACCATGTTTTACGAGCGGGCCAACTTTGTTTCGGTCGAAATTGCTGCGATATACATACACATATGCGTATGAATCCCGTCGTTCGAACGGTGTACGAGCGATCACGGTTGCTCAGTCTCTCCTGCAATTCATCGTATCGAATCAGTTTTTATTTTGCTCGTGCTGCTGACAAAAATTATAACACGTACTAATTTTCTGTTATAACTTAACCCTTTACACTCTAAACTATTTTCATAATATTTTAAAAACATTATCCGATCCTCGATATTTCTATTTTATATGATTTATTGGTACGTTTATACGTTTTATATTTATACACACGAATCTAAGCTAATTAGCAAATAAAATACTTGACATTTTAACAATCTTTTAATAGAAGCTAGTATTATACTATTATAATTATCTTGAGGAATATTACAGCAATTTTTAGTGGCGATTCAGAGTCGCTATTCGATCGCAAAGAGTTAATTCTTATAATAAAACGTTTATGTGAACTAAACGATCGGAGCAGAGTGTGTATTCAGCGAAATAGTAACGTAATGCGAAAACAAGAAATGCACGGAGCTCCGCGGCACGAACGAAACTGTAAAGTTGATGTTTACAAACTCATAGCGTCACAATTCCTTCGACCATTCGACCATGTCGCCGCCAAGGACCCGAAACCAAAACAAACTCTGCACGCGCCTCGTGCTCGCACGAGCAACTTCTACGGACGATAACTTTGCGAAAAATCACAGCACTGCGATGGCTTCCCTTTTAAATTAAAGCTTGAAACTTCTGCTTCAAGATACTGTTTCTCGATTTTAAGAGTTCGATGCAATATCATCGCTGTAATCCTGTAAATACCAAGAGATATTTGCCGTACCGAGAATTACGAAGTTTGACGAAATTCACGGACTTTGTAAAATTTTTCTCGTAGATGGCGTTTAAATATAAATAAAGTTTGATTCCTCGTCTTTTAATTAAAAAAAGAGGAACATAGCTGCGATTTTTATTCGCGAAATTATAAATTTTTGAAATTATCCTTGCATTGCTGTTGTTCTGTGTATAACACTGTTACTGTAATATGTACTCTTTAAGTAATAGGGTTTTATTAGCTGTAAGTAAATAAATAAATGGATAAATTAATAAGTAAGTAAATAAGTGAAGAAGTGAGTAAGTAAATAGGCAACTGAATAAATAGACAGACAAGTGAATAAATAAATATATGATTAAAGAAATAAATAGATAAATAATTTGCAGAGAATAAGAGTGCAACACGTGATCTGATCCACATCAAAACCTGATCTACATCGTCCTCATCAAAAATCAATTTATTCTCCCGGCTTTTCTCCAGAGATTTCCGCAGACTCAAGAATAAAAGTCCACTCTGCAAATCAAGCATATTAAATTACTTCGGAACCTGTGAATTTCAAGGGAATTGAAAAGCAATCGACACCGTAATCGACTTCTCCGATTTCATTGAATATTCCAAGAGACCAGATACTATAAACTTCACATCCTAGTTTCCAAATGGATCATTCTCCGTCGGATCGTACCTCGATCGTTTCCCGTCGCATCCTGGAATGCTACCGATGGACTCAGACACGCAGCCTGATGAACCTCGAGTTGACTCGGTCACGCACGTGGAAAGCCGCGGTCGGTGATTATCTAATTGACATCGTCGAGGAGACAGCAGCGTCGCGACGCCGCGCTCGGCTCGCACTTTCCCCCTCGGCGCTTCCGTCAGCGACGCCGTCGGCACACTGAACCGACGCTGCCTTGTCCAGGTTTTTCCCTCGCCGCCGATCGATACGTTTCACGTCGGAACCGCTTTACCTTCTCCTCGCGGGAAAGATTCGTTTAGCCGGCTAAAAGCCGCTGACCCCGTGACACCTTTCCGTGGAAAAAAAAAAACATTCGCCGAACCGACGATCTCCAGCCGGAGATCCGCGGGTCTTCCTGCGAATTGTCAGACTCGCCGGTTGTTTAACCAGACTCCGGCACACATAAGCAACACACTTGCTTCGCCGCTGAACGATTTATCGTGGATGAAGCGCTATAATAATGTTCTAGAGGTGATTTAGAAATTTACGTGCTTGCATGCGATGTTATTGATGATGATGATGATGATTTTGTTAAGACTTTGTACTAAATATTATTTATATTATATTATATTGTATTATACTATACTATATTATACTGAATATAGTATACTATATTATACTGAACTATACTAATTAATTTATTTTGAAATCAGGTTCTCCCGGGCATATTGCATTACAATTTATAAATATCATTTGTGAAGAATGTATCAAGAATGTGAACTTAAAATAACATCTTCGAACATAACTTTCCGGTAGTTCTAACAATATAAATATTATTTAAATATTATCTATAACAGATCACCCTCTTCTTCTTACTTTTTAATTTAAAATTATCCAGATTGCAAAATTTCATTCACGAGTTACTTATTCTATGTATCTATTACTTTTAGCAAATGTTACAATAACATTCCTTAAAGATCGGAATAAATGTCTTACTATTACTGTCATAAATCAGTATAAAACAGCTGCTGTCAGTGCTCCGTAAATCTCGTGTCAACATACACTGATCGACATAAAATCTGTAACGCTGTACAAATAGCTATAAAAGAATTAACGATCAGGACATAAAGAGTCACAAAGATTTGAAATGATCGATAAGTACGTTCGCAATGCTAACCATTCCATTTACACAATATTTATACCGTAACGAAGTTCAGCGTTCAGCTTCCTATATTACACTCTCTGTCGAAAGGAAATAGAATACAATGTTTCTATTGTCGATGTTCGGGGATCGCAATCAATGCGCAATTGTTACGATTAACAGTATAGTGTAGGAATTAATGGCAGAGCGGGATCGTAGTAAGAACGTTTAAGCTACTTGACAGATCGACTTGAAATGTGACATACGTATAAAGTGCATTTCCTGCCATTGTTCTACCTACAACTTTGTCGATATCGTGCCCCAATGATAGCCGCATTCGAGGCGCATAAAAGGACATGTTATTCGACTGACTCATTCTCCTAGAACGGGCACGATCGAACCGCGATTTCGCGACGTAACCGCGCGCAATTGTTAATAACTCTCGCAATTATTTCCGACAAAATGTATTGCAAAAAATCGTGGTATTAGTTTAATGTAATAATTAGTAAATGAATGTATATAATATGGATGTATGTAAGTAAATATGAATATATATAAAAAAAATTAGATAAATATAATTAATACAAATAAATCAGATAAATATGAGTAATATAAATAAATTAGATAAATATAAATAATGCTCGAATATAAGCTAAAGGCACAGTAATCAGCTACCCCTTTAAGCATCCATTCAGATCACATGCTAATATATCGACATTTTAACAAATAATTTTAGTTTTTAAATGATATGGCGTATGCGACTTATTTATATAAGGTCTCTGAGATTGCCAATAACAATATTGATGACGGTTAGCAGTACCAAAGTAAATACCTTCCAAATTGTCTACAGATAATTATTTAAAAGAAAAATTCGTCCCACACAGGGTTAACCGGCTGCGCCGCCCCGTCGTCGCGACGCGCGATTCGCCTAACTCGCCGGGCGCTGGCGTAGCGAAGTCTTGTCTCTTCGTCGCGTCGAAACGCATCGCTCCTTTTGAGGACGCGTTCCGCGCGGCCCGTTATTCGGTCCTGGGAATTCCACTCCCCGGTTGGCCCGATTTCCAAGCCGGACCGACGCCGCGCGGCGCTCGGTTCGACGCGCCGTTCCCAAACAAGTTCGATTAATTAATTACGTTCAATTAACGGTAATCGCATCGTACGGGGCTGCGCGCGCGTTCGGTTCCTTTGCGGACACGGAGGTCTCTCTCCGGTTTGCCTCTCCCGGGCTTAATGGATTCCCGCCGCTTTGATGCTGTTTTCGACCGGAATCGCCGGTGCCCCGTACCACCGTTCGCGGGTGCGCGTGCAGCGCGAGCAAATGCACCACCGCGGATCCACGAACCCGAAGCGCCGTGGAATGCCGCGGGGACACGCGCGCGCGCGCGCGCGCTAAGACCGCGACGGGCGACGTCTTCCACTTTTGTCGCGTCTTCTGCCGAGCATCGTGTCGGAGCCGTTTCGAAACGATTCTCTCGAAATACTTTGCCTGTTTAATGCACCCGGCTCGACGGCCGTCATCGTTGCCTTCGGACATTTTCCGCGGGACGTCATCGTCGGTTGGTAAAACGCCGGCTTCTTTCATTTTCATTTGCACGATCGAAGGAAATACGCTAACGTAGAGCTGTGAACATTTCAACATTTATTTCTTTACTTATTCATCTCGTTGTTTACTTACTTATTTTTTTTTACTTATTTACTTATGTTTTTACTTATTATATTTATTTACTTCTTTACTTCTTTATTTACTTCTTTACTTATTTACTTATTTTTTCACCTATTTATTTACTTCTTTACTTCTCTACTTATTTCCATATTTATTTATCTATTTATTCGAATACTTATTTACTCATTTATTAATGGGTATACATGAACCCTTCAGTCACAAAATTGTGCCCCCGCGGAACGGGATTCGGCAGAAAATATACAGCTGCGCGCGAGCGACGTGATCGGACGAGAGCCGAGAGCCGCGCTTCAATATTAATCATAATATCGTTAATTAAACATTAATAATGTAAATGGTGCGCGGCAAATGAAAGCACGATTTTAAGACACGCGGAACTGTAATTCTACATTCGATTCAGCTGTTCGTTAAACGGCCCATGCAACATTTACGCTGATTTTGTGTTCGAACCGTCAGAGTTTCAATTAGTTGCAAACGATCCCGTTAACGTATCAATATTCCGGGCCAATCGCCAAAATTTCTGTACGATATAGCGCTCGCACAACGTGCTACTTTGTACGTACACAGGTAAATTAGTATTGCGAGGGAACGAGTAATTGCAATCAACGAACGATGGCTTAGAAATCAATCGCATTTATTCGCGAGAACAGACGACGTTTTTGCCGGCGAACAAATTGCAGTTAAATGAATTGTTCGCGAATAAATAATCCACGATATGAACTATACATCCGTGAGGAATTTATTCGCGAGTGAACTGTACATTTGAGAATAATATATTTGCAAGTTGATAGTGATTTGTTCGCAGATAAAATTATTTGTTCGCGAATAAAATTATTTGTTCGCAGATCAGTTGATGGTAATTTGGTCACGAGAAAATTATTTGTTCGCAAATAAGTCGATAACGATTTGTCCGCGAATAAAATTATTTGTTCGCAAGTAAAGTGGCAGCAATTTATTCGCGAGCAAGTTGATAGAAATTTGTTCGCGCACGAAATTATTTGTTATAATACATTGATATTATAACGAATAAATTGATAGTAATTTTTTCGCGAATAAAATTATTTGTTCGCAAATAAGTTGATAACAATTTGTCCGCGAGTAAATAATTCGTTCACGCGTACACGAAACTGTCCGGAGAAAATTTCATTCGAACAATGCCGGTCGCCGCTTGGCAACACGTGTCCCTAATAGTTTAACGCGACAGGCCCGCCGGGGCGGCTTACAGTTTCCGCGAAGCTATATTTCTGGGGACAATATGGGGGCTCGATAAAGCCGTATATCATTTCGAAAGCCGGGGCAGCGGCAGCAGCAGGAGCAGCAGCGCGGCTTTGACCGCCGCGGAAAAGAGAATATCGGTGGAAGGGACTTAGCCGGGTCTCGCGTCCCGACGCACGTCCCTTCGAGGGCACCGCGCGCGAAATATTTCGGCCCGTGGGTCTGCGGGCTGTTTATTCTCCGGGATTCGCCGAGATTGTAGTGGTTGGCGGCGTTAAGTACCTCCGAAAATAGAGAGAGGGCGAGACGTTGCGCTGTCGCGCGGAATCGCGTTAACCTCCTCCTCCTCCCCCCCCTACCCCACCCAACGGTTATTTACGCATACCTAAGTGCCGCTGTCCTGTCGTCGCTAATTATATATTCTTGTTCTAATGCACGGTGATTTCAGCCTGGCAGGCTTAATTCCCGGCAACATTATCTCGGCGACGAGCGCCGGCGTGGCAGCAGCCGGGACGCGGGGCGCGGCGTGGAACGTCGTCTCGTAGCCGGGCGGTCGCGTCGCCCTCGCGCCGCTCCTACGATTTTGGCAAACATTCTCTTGTCACGCGCGCGCCCAACGAATTATCTTACCGCAGTCTGGAACCTTGTCGTCCAATTACGAGGTCCTCGCGATCCCTTTGCGCGACGACGATTGATACCAGCGGCCCATCATCTCGGTCATAATTCGCGTTCCTGTCTTTTCGCGATGACTGCTTACCGGACAGCGCGCGACGTCTTAACCCCTCGCCATAGTTTAACCCTTTGCAGTTGCATTTATTTTAAGCGAAAATCCATGATATTTGTTTAGACCTCTGCACTGAGAAAGTTTGCATTTTAAAAAATTGTTAAGGTTATGTTACGTTATTACGAATCACAAGAATCAATTACATGTACAAAATATATACTTTTTTATGTAATATGGAAATACTATAAGCCAGAGGAATTACTTCATATTTCCAGTTGAAATGGCTTCGAGTGCAAATGGTTAATAATTTATTACTAGTATTTTCCATCCTATGGAAAAATAAATATTTATTTATATTACCATTATATAAATTATATACATTTTTTTTTCTTAAATATTCGCGAGTCGGACTCGTCGAAGTACGGTAAGGGGTTAAGAAGGAAAAAAATTTTATTCCTTTGTCACCAATATTTAAATATTCGAGTAGACGTAAGCAAATAATAAATGGAAAATGGAAAATGTTCTTGTAAAGAAAATGGTACGGCGAGGGGTTAACGTCTGTGGACGTCTTGTGATATAAGATAGACGTGTTATGACCTGAGATAGACGTCTCACGGTCCGAGATAGACGTCCTAGAACGGCCGTATTAAAGACCTCTGATATATGGCGTTTTAAAGACGTCGTGAAAGGGGCGTGTTAAGGACGTGTTAAAGATGTCAGGGGCGAGGCGTCGTTTCAACGCTTGAAATAAGACGTCTTCAAAACGTCACGAAGCTGACGTCTCGAAAACGTTTGAAATAAGACGTTTTAAAGACGTCTAGATCAGGACGTTTTAAAGGCGTCTTAAAAACGTCTTGATCAAGACGTACGGAACGAGGTTTCTAGTAATAACCTGTAACAACCTTCTCTTTAGTCTGAATTAAATTCTTATTTCTTGCCGGTCGTATTTAAACATTTAAATGGGTGCGATGAATATAAATTGTCTTTTTCCTTCTTAGAAATGATCATAATCGATTAACTTGTAATATACATTGTATTTATTAGAATTATTAATATATATTACTTAATATACATACATATAGTATAACGTACATTATATAATATATATTACATTTATAACATTATTAATATATATTTATTACAACTATGAAAAAAATAGTATGACGAGGGGCAAAAGACGTCTTAAAGACATCCTAAATAAGACATCTTCTTAACATCTAAAATAGCTTTCTAGAAACAGTTTTATGTCAATTTAACAATTAGCTGTCGTCGTAAGAATTACGAAGAATATCTTTGATCTTTACGACGTCTCAAATGTCCCACGACACAGACGTCTTTAAGGCTTAATAAAGAATGATGTCACAGGTTGACCCAGCCGCGAAATAATATTATATTTCATCGACATATAACCACGAGTTAACCAGTCTGCAAATTAATTTATACTTCGGCACTATCGAACTTGAATTTGCCGCGGGAATGTGCCCCGTTCGCAACGAGTTTTATTAATTTAGAAACGAAGGAAAACTGCTGTAAAAGTTTAGAGGAACGTGTAAGAAATATATCCTGTAAACGCGTCGAATCTATCCGAGCGTTCTCCGTGGTACAGTGACTCACAAAAATATTTTACTTCTATGTCATACGTTTAAATAGACGTGCGTTGAAAGGAGAAATATTTTACGGTCGATTAAATTAGAGTAGATAAACGTTAGTGTACAAGATATCTTCGGTTTCGTATAATGTAATATTTTATTTAGATAATTGAGATAATATAAAAGGACATCGAATTTCCAGGCAATGTAAGTTGATCTATAAAGTTAATTTTAAAAGTTGTAAAAACAAATATTTCCTTATTTTTATTACTGGTTTTAGACCTCTATTTCATACAATTTTATAATTTGTTTATGGTATGTATTTTCATTATTTTAACTTGTACCAACAAAAAGAAAAGAATACGTATTACGATTAAATCATAAAATCGTCTAAAATATAGATATAAAACGACATCGATCATAAGTAAATAATAATTTGAAAAATTCAAAATCAAGGCTATACAAATACCGGTATAGTTTTGGAAGTCACTGTACGCGGCCTCTATCAAACTCGAATTTTCCGTAGGGAACGTGCCTCGTCCGCGACGAGACTTAAATTTATAAACGCACGAAAGACGCTGTAAAAGTGACAGAAGAACACGCAGAAACGTAATCGCATCGGATCTATAAAATCGTTCCGCGAGAGGCAGCGTGTCTCGCGAATTAAGAGGAGCCGGAGCGATGCATTGGCAGGTGTCTCGGGCGGCCGCGGCCGCGGCGGCGGCGGCTTGGTTAGTTATTAACCCGGTGAATACTAACCGATAACGGCGCAACTTTCCACTCCACCTACGCTGCCAGTCTATGCAAAATGTATGCAGCTGCGCGTGCCCACCGACGCCGCTCTCCCAGTTATCCCCGATAATCAACCTGGAACGAGACTTTCAACGACCGCTGGAATTTAGTTCACCGAACTGAATTTCCTCGCCGCGGAATTGAACGCCGATATTTTCCGAAATTTATGGTAATTACCGGCCCACGACCTCGACTATCGCCGACGACGACTACTGTCACGCTCGCCTGCCCTTTTTATTTCCCATCGAAATCGCGCGGCGCATCTAGGCGCTCTCCCCGATGGTCGACGGTGAAATTCCCCATCGATTTCCGCCGCTCTCGACTTGGCCCGACGACGGCGAACTGCAAATTAATGTTTTCATGGGCCGAGATGCGCTCGCGGAACGCAAACGTTTCCTCGTTTCACGGTTTACTGCTCCACTGAGATTATTGGAGGATGTTTAACCCTTTGTCGGAGACATTTTCACTGGAAATTCAAGATATTTGTTCAGACTTACGGCGTTTCTATTTTATATAATTTGGAGCACTTTATGCATTGTCAAGTTGTATTTTGTGATTTGTGCAATAGTTAACAGCTGTTAACAATTTTCTAAATATGAGTCAGTTTAATAAAAATAATTTTGAAACGTGGCATGATTGTTTAAAATAATTTCACTGTAGGACGTCTAACAGTTTACTGTTGTATTAGGTTTTTACGTAGGTCTCTTGCTGGTCTGAATTAATTTTTCTTTGAACAGGTTAACATTCTATACCTGTTTTTAAGACATCCTTAAGACGTCTTAACAGCGTCCAACATTCGACGTCCTTAAAATATGACTTATAAACTTAATAGACATAAAATGCGTCTTCTGGATATTTGTTATATTCTAAATATTTTTTAAGTGCCTTTAAATATAACTTTATACATTTAAATTTTTATATCTAAATACCAAGCATATTAATAAACGATACACATCTTAGCATACACTAAACATCCTAATAAGCAATAAACATGTTAATAAACAATAAACATGTTAATAAACAATAAACATGTTAGTAAACAATAAACATGTTAATAAACAATAAACATGTTAGTAAACAATAAACATGTTAGTAAACAATAAACATGTTAGTAAACAATAAACATGTTAATAAACAATAAACATGTTAATAAACAATGTACACGGATTAATGAACAATAACAACCCCCGCGATGAGAAAAACCGAGATTCGCGCCGCTAAAACCGGCGGCGTCCGTTCGAAAATAGAATACCATTTGGAAAAGAAGACCGCAGCTGCGCGTCAATTTCAGCCGGTAAATTGAAACCCAAGAGCCTAGAGAGAGAGAAAGAGAGACCAGTCCGCGGGAAAGTTCAGTTCCCCGCGCAGCAGTTTGTCGCGGACTTGCCGGATTATTTCGCAGGCGTAGAGCCCGATCGAACG
Organism: Augochlora pura; assembly: GCF_028453695.1. NCBI lineage: Eukaryota > Metazoa > Arthropoda > Insecta > Hymenoptera > Halictidae > Augochlora > Augochlora pura. The sequence goes on from NC_135781.1 coordinate 3,861,923, forward strand.
CGCGGGTATCAATTTTCACGTCGGGACCGCGGCGGGAACAACGGGGGCTTCCGCGGAAGGAATAATGGGACGAGCAAAACGATCGGAAACGCGCCCGGTTGTACGGAAAGAGGAGACCAGAAGGGCGAGAGGAGAAGGGGGGAGGAGGAAGGGAGGGGGAGAGAGGCCATGGCAGGGCAGATTATCCTGACACCGGCGCTAAACAAACGAACATGACGGCCGGCGAAATCGTATCGCTTTATCCTGTCGCGGCAGCCCCGCGGAATCGGCGCGCGACCCGCGCGAAAACAGCTTTGAAAACCAATCCGCGGCGTTTCCGTCCCCACGACCGTGCTAATATTTTCGATCGCGCTAAGCCGGGCCGCCGCTCCACCTCGAAATCGAACCGAGGGCTGACTGGTCCGGACCGGTCCGAAGCTGAAACGTTTAGCCCTAGCCGCGGGTCTGGCCGACCGATAAGAAACGGCGCGCGGAATTTTTACAGGGGGGGCGTGCCGTTGCATTTCGGGGGCGACTTTGTTTCTTCAAATGGAAACCGATATTTTTATCGGTATTTTTGTTTACAGATTTTTCAGTATATTTTTGTTTACAGATTTTTCAGTATATTTTTATTTACAGATTTTTCAGTGTATTTTTATTTACAGATTTTTATTGATTTTTGTGCTCGCTTGATACGTTTTTTGGTCGGATTTTATCTAACAAAAATAATAAAATGAAAAATTAGTTTTTAAATACGAAACTTATTTATATATATTTTATTCCTTTAATAGAAAAGAATGTCGTTTTCAATTTGGAATTCGAAATGGAAACCAATATTTTTCAGTATATTTTTATTTATTTCTATGCTTTGCTTGATGTATTTTTTAGTCGGATATTATCTTACAAGAATAATAAAATTAAAAATTGATTTTTAAATACGAAACTTATTTTTATATATTTTATTTATTTATAATTTACTCCTTTAATAAAAAATAATGTCGCTTTAGCTAAGAAACTTCGAATGGCAATCGATACTTTTAATCATACTTTCATGTAAAGATTTTTAATTATTTGCAACCGTGGAAACACTTTTAATCAGATTTTATCTTACAAGGATAACGAACAAAAAGAACAATTTATAATTACGAAACTTCCTCGTTCTTTTTACACGGTAGAATGTCCTTTAAACTTATGTAACGAGTGATAATTATTAGAAATAATTACAAGTATCGATAGCCGTCCCTTTGCCTTCAATTAAAAATAATTCGACGCAGCGACGCAGATTTAAAAGAGCGAAAAAACTCTGTTCGTTACAACCGCGCGAAACGGAAAGTGAATGAGAATAGATGACGTGGTGCCCGGAGACCTCTGACTTCCGATAATAGTCACGAAAACATGTTGCAAAAGCGCGGTGCACATACTTAAGCCCGCGGCGATCGAGCGGCGTTGAAAATAATTCTACGAAAGTCGGCCGCGCACCGTTTTCTGATAATTGACCTGTGTCTCGGTCTATCCCGAGTTCGCAAACAAACGTAGTTTCCCGGACGGTAAGAAAATTGTTCGCCGATCGAAGTTATAAAGCCAGGTTAGCCTCGGCGATTAGGAAGGCAGTCAGAGGCCCGATGAGAATCGCTTAAGGAGAGGTGGGGTGGGGGGGAGAGCGGATTCGGTGCAGTTCGTTCGCGGGTTGTTGATACAGACGTTGCCCGAGACATTGGCGGGCGAGCCTGATCGAACCCGTGGACCGAATTAATTCGTCGATTGAATATTGGCCACGCGGAGTGGGGCGATGAAAAGAGGGGTGGGGGGAGGAGGGTGATTGTGGCGGTGGCTCGCGTACGGCCGTTGTTCCCCGCGCGGGTTTCGTTGATTTGTTGAAAGAGCGGATCGATCGCCGCGCGGCGGACCCCGGGCACGGCCCGGTTTCGGTAAAAGGAAAGGAATCCGGCGACGAGAACGCTCGGGCCGGGACCGACGGCGGTTGATTAGAGCCGAGGACGTCGACGTTCGCCGCGAATCGGTGAAATCGAACGACGGAAACCGGCCGATTTCTCTGATCCGGCTTTATCAATTTTCCCTCCCGTGTACTTTTCCGCGTGGTTCGTTCGGTTGCTGTTCGCGCGGGGAAACGGGCTGGTGTGGTCCCATTTCACGCTCGTGATAATAACGATAATAGTAGTGATAACATCCCAATAATAATGTGATAAAAATAATGTGATAGTAATGATATGATAAAAATAATAGGATAGTAATAATATGATAAAAATAATATGATGGTAATAATATGATAAAAATAATAGGATAGTAATAATATGATAAAAATAATATGATGGTAATAATATGATAAAAATAATGTGATAGTAATAATATGATAAAAATAATGGGACAGTAATAATATGCTAAAAATAATACTATAGTAATAATATGCTAAAAATAATATTATAGTAATAATTTGATAAAAATAATATTATGGTAATAATATGATGAAGATAATATTATAGTGATAATATGATAAAAATAATATGATAATAATAATGCTGATATTCGTGATGTTAAAGGGGGTGGATCTTTCGTCACAGAGAATATTATAATAGCGTGCACACTGAAGAAGAATAAAAGGACAGAAAAATAATAATAACGAGATAACAATAAACGAAGACAGATTGAAACAATCAGTAATAATAAAAGTTGCATTACATTCAATAATAATAGCAATAAAAATAATAAGAATAGTAGAATAATAAAAATGAGAAGAATAGTAGTAGTAATGACAATAACATTAAGGATTAAGAATGGTTGCAAATAATAATAGCAGAGTTTTTAAACGAAGTGAAAGAATTTGAGAGCATAGCAATAGCAATTATCATTATTGAGTAGTCTAAAAATTGATATGCAAATTCCAAATTTTCGGAGGCGATTATAAACTATAGAAATGAAATAGGAATAAATTGCTTCTGTTGATAATTAAAATATCTATAAAATAGCGTAACGATGTTACTAAATTCTCCTTATGTTTCTCGCAATATTATAAATATTGCCGCCATAGATGCGCAATTTTAATCCTTAACTGTCGATCGCCGTCGATTATCGTTTCGTCAAAGTGCAAGTAAATCCAAGTTGAAACCTGTATAATATCCTGTACGAGTTAATCGCGGATTACATGAATTTTTAAGTAATTAACTGAACGTGTATTAACGACGGCTCGTTTAAAGTTTCATGGAACCGCGGTAATCCGCTTAAGGGTTAAGAAAGGGTGAGTTTTCGGAGGGAGCGGATAACGTGTGGATCACGTCCAGGCTCGTCATTGAGCGCGTATAAACGTTGAAACGCGTTTAGGAAGCGAATCGCACGGCAACGCGATCTGCTCGACCGAAATTGCCTGTACCACCGGTGTGTTCAACGTCGCCGGGACAGATAACGATCTCTAGTCGCGCGGGCTCGCGCGTTCGAACGTAAAGCACCGAGGCGCATAAAGCGACCATTAAATTTCTAAAGCCGCAGTCGATTACCGGGTCGATCGATATTCGTAAGTGGCCGGTGAACTTGATTTCTATCGCTATTCGCGGCGTGACGGCGGCCACGTGCGGCCGATCGTGAACCGCGGAACGACTCGTCAAGTCGTAAAACTCCCGGTGGCCGCCGGACCCGGGGAGACGAAAAGAGAGCAACAAGAGGGAAGTAAATCCCGGGGACGAGACGCGCGGCCGTTTGCCGTTTGCAAACATGTTTCTCTTGGCGCTGCTAGACGAGGCACCGGCCGCCGCCGCCGCCGCCGCTGGTGGTGGTCCACGATCGAAGAATTTCTTGTTCGTTCCGCCGTGAAGTCAACTTTCTCGTATCGACTTTTATCACGTACCGCGCCGCTTTGGAAGTGTTCATTAACGGGCCTGCGGATCTTTATGCGAAATAAACGGTCTCGGTAGACGATCGCCAGAAACGGAAATTGAATTAAAATGAACATGAAATTATTTCAATTGTAGACTAAAAATCGTGTAACAATATTAATATCTTTTTATGTTTTTAAAATTTTTTAAGCCGCGCGATTCTTGTCACGAATGCATAAAATTGATCGCATTTAAGAAATAATAGAATTGAATAATAAATAAGAAATAAAGCAATAGAATTTTTTTAAAATTATGGTTAAAAACTACGTTCAAGTATGAACATTTCACAAGTACCATTACTATTGTTATACCATTGCCAATTGCACATTCAAGATTTTTTTATTTCATTACTTTTTTAAAATTGAGGGTAAAAAACATTTTCTACAAATATCAAAAAAATTACTATAGCTACAGAAATAACATAAATGGCAATCCAGTATGTCCTTTTACAAAGAATACACACTGCGAAGGCAGAATTCAAGCATCAGTATTCGTTTAAATAATTCATTCAACATAATTAATTATTTACATATTATCACAATATTCCAAGCATTTTTGTTACTCTAGAAAAAAAATATTCTCCAACAAAAATCAGTACATACTCTTCCATAAACTATAACCTAAAAACGTTCAAAATTCATTTTTTCAAATAAAAAATTAAAACTCAGCTTCGCCGTTTAATCGTCGCAATTTTAACCGAATAACGTTACGGCTGACGCGAGGACGAATTCAACGAGCCGCACAAAGCGGTCTTTGAGCCACGAAAGAATGCTAAAGTCATTGTGACCGGAGCTATTGGTTCGCGCCGCGCCGAGGCCACGACGGGCGTGCTCGCCGGCTCTACCAGGCCAGTAAACAATTAACAGCCCCGGGACGTTCCGAGACGGGTTTAATATGTCAATCGACCGCGGGGTCGGCTCTGATTGATCAAAAGTCTCGAAATGACCGCGGGAAATCGAGAGAAACGCAGCGCGCGGCCGCCGAATCAACCGTCTCTCGGCTCAATTTAATTTCAGGACAAAAATCGCGTTTCGGGCCTCGACGATTTAACCGATCATTTCAGCGGTTCGTTTGTTCAATTATCGCGTTATAAGAGACTGATTAGAGCTGTGAATTCAGCTGTGATCTCTCTCGCGAGATACAGCGAAAATACTCAGCGCCCGCCGACGCAGAAATAGTTGCGCGAAGCAAACGTCGCGTCGCATGTGGACAAATAAGGACAACGCACTTTGATTCCTTTTTATATTTGTCAATTTACATAAATTAAAAGTAAAATTGGAAAAAATATTTTAGTCACTGTTGCGTTTTAAAACATGTAGGAATACTTTTTACAGAGACTATAGAATAGAAAACGAGCGAAGCGTTCTCTGCAGTCGTTTTTATTTCAAAATCGTAAATCTACCTGACACCTTTGAAAAGTGTATTCGCGGCGGCGTGTGCCAGCTACGATGCGCTAATAATCCTGACGGACCCGTGCGACGCGCGAAAGCGAAATAAGGGATGGACGCCGTGGCCAAGGGAGGGAATCGGGAGGGCAACGGGCGGGAAGAAGGTGGTCCGAAGCGGTCGCGGTTTGTATCGTCCATCACCTGGCGGGTCCGCGAGCCGGCCCTCACGAAACGTCGGTAAGCGATTCACGTTCAGGAATGTGGTTCCGAACGAGTTCAGAACGTCTTTGACGCGAGCGGCGACGCGTCCCACGGCCCACATTCCCTCGGTTTCGTGCCACGCCGCGGCTGAACCGAGAACCGAGAGCCACGTGTCCCCCGACGATCACCAATGATCGCCAATTGCTTCGGAGACCAGCCACTCCCGTCGCGTACCCTCTTTTCGATCGTTCGTCTCGCTGTCGTTCCGACCCCCCCTTCCTTGCCAGAAAACGTATTCGATCTTCTACGAAACGTCGACTAGTCCACTGTTCGAAGGAAAAAGCGAGGAAAGGATGCACGACTTCCGAGGACTTTGAAAGACGTACCGTGAAAGAACCGCACTTTTTCATGGCTACCCTGCTTATATGCAAGGTTAGGCGGAATTTCCATTACCAGGAATTATTTTTATAACTATATTCTTTCATTTACCTAGTTGTGTATTTTAGTTGATAATATTTTTTCCTTTATAACGTTGCATTAATTCTTTGCACTTGGAAATTGTGTAGTTTTAAATTAAAAATAGGTTTTGTTCTAAATAATATGTATTTCCATGGTGTATGATATATTAATACATTATAATAATTGAAATTGAATTTTATGCCACATGGAATTATTTTAATAATTATTTCAAGATATAGACAATGTTGATGATTTAAAAATTATTTTGGAACATTGAAGAGAAAGACTAGCAGAGTGTAACATAATTCCGGTTATTTGGGATTACTATTCTTATCCGCAATAAACACTAGAACTAGTTACTAATGTATATAATTTTATAACAATGACAAGATAAGATTTAAGTAAAAATCCACAATATAAACACAAATATATTTTTAGTATCAGTAATGGTAAAAGAAAAGATCAGAACCGCTCCGGTAGTTTAATCGACCGATTTGGTAATTCCGGCGTCAACAAATGTATATATTTGGCCGTATTTCGGTCACGCCGCAATTAAACGGCGGTATTTCAGATTTCCGTTTCCCGTTGAAAGCAACTTTGTGAAAGCCGCCCCGCTGGCCGGCTCTCCTTGACTAAACAGGATTTATTTCTAATAAGAGGCAAAGGCAATTGGGCAGGCCGATCGGAGGATCGATTTTGCAACATAATCGCCGCGCACGGTTCGGCGTGCCGTTCTCGCAACTTCGTTGGGATCTCCTCGGCTTGTTTCTGTCCTCCGGGCCTCCTCGATCCGCGCGCGCACAGAGGGGGGCCTCGGGACGTTGACTCGGCCGGCGGCGCGGGTGCCGTTCGAGTAAAACAACCTCTCCTCCGCTTCCCAAAGTGGAACGCGACGGGGACGCGGGCGCTCGCCCGCTCGCGACACGGACGCGAATCCCGCGCGCAGAGAACTTACCCGTGAAATAATTAACGGAGATAATTGCCTCTGCCCGGCCGCGTTTCCCTTCGCGACTTTCCGTCCCTCGTAAATTTTCCATCCGACAAGCAGTCGCTAATTACGATTCCGAGTCGCGCCCCGACGGGGGTCCGCGGACCGACGACGACCCGCGCGATCGAGCCTGATTCCGCGCGAGATCGCGCTAATTCCCCTCGAGAGCGGAGGACCGTTCCATCCTCGGCCCTCGATCCTGTGTTTCGTCAAGATTTCGAGGCGGGTCTTTAGCAGGGAAGCGCGATCTTCGCGGCGAACAAATGTTTCAGTCTTGTGCCTGGTGATGATAATTAATTGGTATTCAGTGATTCTCGTTGGGTATTTCATTGGATCATCTTTACTTTTCATGCTGAAACTGCGGCGAATTGATTGGGACAATAGGAAAATAAATCTGTGAAAAGAGATCTGAAAAAGAGATTTGTTATATTCAAAGAGATCTTTGAATATAATAATGGATTTAACACTAAGCTATTTTAATTATATTTTAAATATATTGTTATAAACTCCGGCATTTTATTCTTAGTCTACAGTATCTACAATTGCGATGTGAATATAATACAATTCCTTATACGCTAAGCGATTCGATCACTACTGTCGACTGTCCGTCGGCACAACGGTCCCGTGGCGACCCCTATCTCCAGCTATTTCCTTAGAAGTTGTCCACCTCAGGACACCACCACATTACCACGACTTGATTTCGACAATTCGCCGTAACAATATTTTACAATTCTATAATATGTCTATTTTAATTCAATTTATTGCAATTTATGCATATAAAATAGAACCTGTTGACAAGTATAATACTTGTTACTTTAACAATTGTTAAACTGTAATTATACATATAATTAATATAATGTTTATGCACATAAAGAAGTTTGGTACGATTGCAATTATTTTAAAAAATATTGTAGCATTTCTTAGCGTCGTCACATTCAAAGCAAACAGTAGTTAATAGAATAATGTCGAGAATATTGTAGCTACACGTCGCATTTTACTTACAATGTCGCGGTTCTAAATTTGTCGATGGGCTACGATGTTGCGTAGTCGTGTGAGTGCCAGCCGCGTGGAAAGTTTGTTTTGGTTTCGGTTCCTTGACGGCAACGGTCGAAGAGATGCGACAGTGCGAGCATGTAAACAGCGACTTTTCAGTTTCGTTCGAGCCGCCGAGCAGCGTGCATTTCTTCGTACCGTTTACGGACTTTTATACATTATGTTGCCAATTAGTTTTTATTTTGATTTCGCTTCTATTTCATTTTTATTTATATTTTTACTCCGCTGGATATGCAAGGGCATACTATACAGCAACAAAAATTATACGGAATAGTTATTACTCTAATAAGTCGGTGACAGCTACACGAACCGAATTACATATATAGTATTTCCTTGGATAATTTCATATTACAACGGGCTGATTTGGACAAGCTATTGTAACAATATTACACGATTTAGTATATCCTAGATGAGCAGAAACAATAGGAGGAATCTAATAGAATAGCTTTGGTAATTATAGAACTATTCGACTATTTTTTGGGGTTCGTTAGCGCCTAGCTTTTAATAATTAGAAACAATAGAAGTCTCGATAATTTTATAACGATTCGACAGCTTTTCTGTTTCGCTAAAACCTGTTAAATATACCAATTAATTCGCCGTTCTTATAATTAATCTATTATACTTGAAAAATACAGTAAAAGCACAGGAAGTAACAAGAAATAATTCTCAATAACAGAATGCGCTTAGGTCGTCCGTAAACAGTGAAAAAATTCGCGAAAAAACGCCACGAATTAGCGCGCACATCCAATAGCTTACAATCAACAGAAATCACGGCGGAAACCTAATGGAACGATTCTGGCAAATTTGAACCAATGCGAGCCCGGACAGTTCGAAACACTGCGTATAATACCCCCGGACCGAATAATCGGCTCGGTAAATTAGAGCAGCGAAGGGGGAGAGAGGGGACAATGGTCGGCCGTCGGAAAGGAAAAAGGTATTCGGACCCGGGCGAGAAGAGGCAGCCTAAATGCGGTGTAGTCCCCTAATGCGCCGGAAGTTCCGTAAAATCGTGAGTAATCCGGCCGAATCCCGCGCGATCGCGATAATGTCGAGCAGACGGTGGATTACGGCTTGGTTCCCGTGGAAACATTCGAAATTGGGGGTTGCGGACCGGAGGCCGGGGCCGATCCAGCAGGCGTCGATCATTAATTGTGTTCGGGCGCCGAGGGGCGTTAAATAACATTAACAACGCGAACGGCGTCGATCGTCGCCCGGACGGTTCGAGTCGCGTTTCCCCGAAGCCTCTCTGTCGCCAGCTGGGACGAAGGGTGACTAATTGTGCCGCTTTGTGATACCTCCCTTGCGAAATTTTCGGGAAACGTCGACGCCGACGGGCGACGTGACGCCGTGCGACGGACGACGGTTCCTCCGTGCTGTAGAATATACAGGGCGTCGCAAAGTTAACTCTCAATTAGAAAATGAGAGATTGCTGGGATTATTTGGAGGAACTTTGTCCTTTATAAAAATATTCTCCGAGGTGTCATTAACGAGTTGTTAATTAAAATAACTGACCAATGAGAGACGATCACATGGCTGGTTCCAAAAGGAGCTCGAGCGTTCCCCTCTCCTTCCGTCACGCCTCGTAGCAAAGCCACATTTCGCTCACTGGCTCTACCACGTTGCAGTTCTCGAGCTCGTCTCTCATTGGTCAATGTGTTTTTCACTAATAACTCGTAAACGAAGCCACGGATTGCAATGCCGATAAGGAAAAAGTTGCTTGGAATGATCTTAGGAATCCGTTATTTATGTATTATGTGCGACGTTTGGGACACCCTGTAGAATGAACAACTCGTCGAACATCGCAGCCTCCGCCACCCAGACCCACGTCCACGAACGGGTTTATGGCACCGGGAGTCCCGGCCAGACGATCGTTTTTCGTCTATAATGTGAGTTGTTTGTATTCCGCGGTGTTGTTTCGTGCGTCGTCGTCTTTAGGGGAGCATAATTTATTTGTCAGCGCGGCTCGCGCGCGCCCCGCCAATTTATTTATGACTACTTTTACCGCCGCTTTAAAACCCGTGGAGAGTTACAGGAGTGACGCCATTTTTACTACAGACTCCCTCTCTCTCTCTCTCCCTTTCTTTCTCTCTCTCTCTCTATTTGCCTCCCGTCGTCGATTTACCAACAAACACAAAATTGTCACCGACTTCGCTTTCTACATCCGTTTCGCGGACGTTGCACTTGTTTGCCATATTTCATCTCGAGAGATCATTGCGATCATGGTGCAGTGGGGTATTCTATAACAGACTGTATTCATTTTAGAACCTCGTTATTGTAGGAATCGAATGAAATCTTTTTTCTGTCTTGAATAATTTTAATTAGATGCAATTAATCTTTTGTACTCGAATGGCTACTCTGAGGCGACGATAAAAATTGCTACAGTACTTTCAAAAGGTTTTTGTCATTATTAAATTAGCTTGGATACGATAAATTGTTAGGTCAAGTGTTAGATAAATAAATTGTTAAATAATAAGTATAGACGTTCAATCAAATAAAGACAGTCATACCAAATGGAAATATTATAGGACAAAACAAATATCTTCATTTTGGGGTTAAGACAGTCTCGAGTGCAAAGGGTTAATATACATATATTAAATTGCATTAAATTGTACTCCCGTAAGCTGCACTAATATTCTATAATTTTTTAAATATTGTATACCCCACGTGGCTAAAATCGTCGCTCTAAAATCCAAGATCACGTGGTTTCCTCTCGCTCGTCGAAGCACCGAATCGTCGCGCGACAAGGAAAAGTTTCTCAAGGCGAGCCGACAAACGGACACGACGCGCGCGGGAAGAGAGCCTCCTCTCCTTGTCGTCGATTTCCAAGGAGCCTTCGGCGGTTCACGCAAGAATACTCTTGTACATGCGTAATTTCGGAAAAAAAATGTCGATCGTGTAGGTCCCGTGATCGCGTTCCACGGGAAAGGCAGGCCTCGGGGACAAACAGGTTTACGAGCCGGCGAGGGTGTTTATCCTAGAGAATAAAAGTGGAAGCGCTCGATTTACGCTCCCGTGTATCGTCGACAATGGGCCGATATCGGTGCGCGCGCGAGCGACCCGGGAAAGAGAGACAGAGTAAGAGAGAGTAAGAGAGCGACGGAGAAAAATTAAGAGTGCGAGACACAGTAAGAAAGAGAGAGAGAGAGCGGGAGAGAAAGAGCAAGAGAGTAAGAGAGAGAGAGTAAGAAAGCGAGAGAGAAAGGGAGAGAGAGAGAGTAAGAAACCGAGAGAGAAAGAGAGAGAGAAAGAAAGAGAGAGAGAAAGAGAGAGAGAAAGAGAGAGTAAGAAGCCGAGAGAGAGAGAGAGAGAGAGGGCGAGTAAGAAGCCGAGAGAGAGAGAGAGAGAGGGCGAGTAAGAGTGCAAGAAATAAAGAGTAATAGAGCGAGAGAGAAAGAATCCGAGAGAGAAAGAGAGCAACAGAGCGAGAAGGAGCAGGACAGGGGGGGTAGAGGAAGAGGCGAGGGCGGAAAACGGAAGTCCCACGCGTTCGAGATCGCATTGAATCGCATTCCGTGACCGGCCGTGGACGCTGCTCGGCCTTCGACGTCTGGTAATCGAACTTTATACTCGTGGCAAACGCGGCGCATGTGTTTCTCCCAGCTTTTCGATCCTCTCCGCCTCGTCTGTCTCTCCGCTTCGAAGGTGATTCGATCCTTTATCAAGCGTTACGCGCCGTATCCAGGGCCTCTCCGATCCCCGAGGAAGGGGAGCCGCCGTGTCCATGGAAAGTGGCCGCGGACGGTTTGATAAACGCCCGTTTGTTCCTCAAATTGCTATCTCTCGGCGTGTTCGATCCTTTTTTTAATGCAGAAATACACGCGGCGGAGACAAGGCTGAACAGATTTAATCCAGGGCAATGGTTGCGTTTTATAAGAATATAAAGTAAATGTAAAATAAATATAAAACTATGAATAAAGAGTAAGAAAATCCTTTGTTGCAATGGAAGATTGCGGATTTTTATGCAATATAAAAATTGTCTGTATCGTCTGTAAAACACAGAAACCCAATAGCAATTTTGTTCTTTGTTTAATCGTTTTAACAAATTTGAAAATAATAAACTGATAGTTTTATATTCCCTTAATCCTTTTACTATATTACACTGAACCCATTCAATTTTTCCATGAATAAATAAAAGCCGTAGTCTAATAATAATATATTACGAAAAGGTAATAAATAATGTTATGTAATAAATATAAACAAAAATTAATAATAACTTTCATCAAGTAGCACCGTCCCTAAAATAAAAATATAAAACAAGAGTAATAGAAAATAAAGAAAAAATTGCCACTATTTTCTAACCAAATAGCATCATCGACAATACTATTATTATTTAATTTAGCGCAATACTGATGTATCTATCATTCACAATATCTTCCAAGTATAAACACTGATGAATTCGATATACACAAATACCAAATTTAACGAAAATAATATCCATATTAAAACCAAATTATTCGGTAAATAATTTGCCAAATTATCCGACGAATAAAACTCAATATTCTTTTTTCTTCAAATAACATTATTTAGACGTATCTCACTGTCGAATTAGAAGAACGACTGAATCGTTGCCCGACGGAGATCGAAATTAAAGGCGAGTCAGACGCGAAACCCCAAGCGGTCGCGAACTCTATGTGACAGCGAACGAATTTGTACGGATAATCTAATGCGATGAATGGCCGGCGCTTGCTGGGGCAGGTTATGGTGTTTGTATCGGACACGTTTTGTTTCCGATCTTAACACCGTGTTCTCCTGTTACTCCGGCGTGCCCCCGGCCGAGTCGGTCGAGTATCGTGTAACGAGGGTGGGCCCGTGTTTTTGTCCCTCGCGCGTCGCGTCGACACGTTTGTCGCCTGTCGGACATCCCTCTTTAACGACCCGGGCGAGGATCGGGAGGATCCGCCGAGTAATTATCGAAGTATTTCGACGGCCGACCCCGGGAACACGTCGGAAATATTCGGCCGTCGGGGAAAAAAAATTCGTCGGTCTTCTCCCGGCTGCGACAGAAAGAGAGAGAGAGAGAGAAAGGGTGATATAAATTTAATATATTATTACAATGCAAGGGGGTTAATGATACTTCTCCGCGAGCAGACGTCCTTCCACGCAATAAATATTTGTCTTCGTTCGCAACAGTGATCGCGGATTCGGCCGCGAATTTGCGAGCTAATAAAATAATGTAATAAAAAATATAGTTCTCGCGATGCTTTTTTTCGAAAACTCGATAGGAAATGTATGAAAAATCGCGCGCGGCGCGGTGTATTAAAACAGAATTTTTATCGAGAATCGACGCGGAGCGCGGGACGCGGATTTATAGAGACCATATAATTAATACAGAATGGGGAATATGGGATATGGATTTCATATAGAACAGAGTTTCGTACAAAATTAATACGCGTGTAATACGGGGCTTTCTATATGCGAGAGAATATTTACGTACGCGTTCGACGCAGATCGAAATCTACGCGTCTACACGTCGAGGAATAAATTCGCTTTTTAGGAAATATTTAGTGTTTTCGGAATTAGCAATGAGATTTTGACAACAAGTGTCTAACTAAGAATATCAAAGAGGTTTCGGATCTTGAAGAAGTTTTTTTTTCAAATGCCTGAGAAAATTTATGAAAGTTGAATTTTAGAATTTTTAGTGATTTCTTAACGTGTTAGGATAATTTAGAGATAACTTAAATTATAGTAAATGAGTTATAGTTTATTCAACCTCTGAACATTTTCACACACGTAGATCACATTTTCAGGCATAAGAAAAAATTAAAAAAAATGTCGTTTGTGCTATTATTCATAGATGAAAATTCTAGAGAAAAATTAATATCGAATTTGGAATATATACGTGAATACAAATCACAGATTTTATATAGATCCGAGAGAATAAATAAATAATGAGAAAGATTGGGAATAAATAGAAATATGAAATAAAAAGAATAAGAAATGAGAAAAATAAGAAATATGAAATGAGAAGAATGAGATATAAGAAATTAGAAAAAATAAGAAATGAGAAGAATGAGAAATAAGAAAAATATGAAATGAGAAGAATGACAAATATGAAATTAGAAAAAATAAGAAATAAGAAGAATGAGAAGTAAGAAAAATAAAAAATAAGAAATCCCAATAAGAGGCTCGGTTTCCGGAAGAAAAGTAGGAAGGAGCAGGCCCACGTGGCAGGGATCGTACGGGGAAGCGATGTAATTAAGGCGTGTCAGCTCGCATATTAAGCAACGGGGGCCGTTTACGGTAAGTGGCGGCGGAAGTCGTCCGGTGACATTACTTAATGATTTCCGTTCGAGTAGCCGAAAGACGCCCGAATAAATACGGGCACACACGAGCGAGCGTTGGTTCCCCTCCGTGGGCAAAGGTGGACGACGACGACGAGAGCGAGAGAGAGAGAGAGAGAGAGCGCCGTGGGTCGATGGGACATCGCACGAGAAAATATCGGCTCCGTCCGGATCCGTCGTGTAAACACACGGCCCATCGGGACCCTCGTTATTAAGGTGGCAGGCCACGCAACTTCCGGTGGACGGTTCGCCGACAGTCCCCGCTGGGGCCACGAAACTCCGTCGAAATTAACGAGCCCGATTTCCAGCTCCGATTTCACCGCGATCCAGAAACCGGAGACCTTGGCGCGGACGACGCTGTGTCTCCGGTGACCGCTGCGGATGTCTACTACCACCCATCCTCCCCCCACCAAATATTCTAATGCACAAGCTCGACAAATACCGCAGAATTTTCGCGTTCGCTTTAAATGCACCGGGTGGTCCGCGTAATAGGCGAGCGAAGCTCGGTGTTCTGTTCCGCACCCCCTAAGGGTGAGAAAAGGTCGTGTGAATAAAGGTGCGGATAATGTTCGATTTGGGGGTGTAAATATTTTTGTTTGTGTGAAAGATTGCATAATTGCCATGGCATGTGAAAAAATATTTTATTAATATTTTATTACCGGTTTTTTTCTACGAAACATAGATGCAAAGTATGTGACACAGGGATAGTCTCTTTTATCATTCTTTTAAGTTGCAAATTTTTAAAATTTAATCTAGCAAAGATAAAGTACATATTTCGAAAATAAATGGTTTATGGACCCATATTTCTACAGAGATAATAATAAATAATATTCATATAAAAATTACTAGAAGCATTGCCAGATTTGATAATAAATCTATACTTCAATTTAAATCTACAACTAGATATATGTAAATCTAATTTATCATATCCCCGTTAATTTCTTTAAACAATTGAAAATAGACTTGCACCGCGCTCAAAACGAGTTCCGATTCTTTCGTTAATGAAAACGTCAAAGTCCGACGGTTCGGTAAATCGACGCACGAGGGGGGGAACAGACGAAGATTAAAGGGACCGAAACAGCTGGCAGAGTAGCCTGAAATTCGGGCTGCCGCCCCTACCGCCACGGGTATCCATGGACTATGACAACGTCCCCTGCGGAAAGAAAGCCCGGTCGGTGCGCGGGTTGGGAAGGGTTGGCTGGCCAGGAGTAGAGTAGAGTAGAGGGAGAGAGAGAGAGTGTCAGCGCGTCGAATGTCCCGGCCATTAGCGAGGAACGAAATCGATTCGGCGGCGTGCACGGGGCACATATTAATCGGATTTCTGAGCGCTCGGGCGACGGGGGAGGAGGCGCGGCGGGCGCCCGCGCGCGCGGCACCACAAACAGGGTCGTCGACCTTGGGCCGGCCGATGATCGCGTAGGGCCAGGTGGAACGGAGCCCCCCCCGACAGGGGTCTCACCTCGAGCATCTCCTGTTGTTTGCTCAAGCGATACCGGAAGCTGCCGTCTACAGTCTAGACGGTGGCTTCTTTTTGTCCTTCCTGCTGCTTCCGGTTGCGTTCACTCTCGATCCCTTTCCCCCCTCTTCTCTCCCCACTCTCTTTTACCGTACGACGAGGAAGGCACCGACACCTCGGAAACCGAGCCCTTCTCGAGATCCACCCCTTCCGAGCCGAACCTCTTCGACCTACTTTCGCATTCTTGACACTGCCGGTCGGTGTTCTCGATGGTAACGGACCCGCTTCCTGAAATAACGCCTTTATTTCAGTCCCTCCGGAAGGGTTTCGCGGCGGGGATGCGCGTGGGATAGGGTCGCGGGCCCTTTGTACTTCCTCCGCTCGGCGACGAAGAACCGCGTCGCTGGTTCGCACGCCGAGGATTGAGGCGACATTCATTTTCAGGTTGCCGCTCTTAGGTGCTAAGTGGTTTTCACCGATGCACACGGTGTTTTGAAAATATCATTAAATTAGAAATACGAAAATCTTTCGATTTAGTATAAATTGAATATTTTTCGAATTTCTATGCGAAAAGTATTACAACGCCTTATGAAATTTAGTTGACAAATTATAGAGGTGGATTTTTGTTAAATTTTCTCAATAGTTTGATATCTATATTGTTTAACAATTTCTTACCTTAATTCTTTAGTAAATCTGAAATAATTTGAACAGTCGAAAGCATTTCTAACTAATTTATCTATTAATATTGAAGAGATACGGGAAAAGTCAAACAAAAATGTGTTTTAATTTTACAAACATCTCCGGATGCATTAACAAATTATATTTACACAGGACGATCTATAGGGTGTCTAAACATTATTTTACAACCGCGAAATGAGAGATCAGTGACGTCAGTGTCCCTAACAAAAATTTATAATATATAATACAATATAATACGATGCGACACGATAAAATAGAATACCATACAATGCAGTACAATATAAATATATATAAATATATACTAAAAAAATCAAAGATTGCTATCCGAACTATTGCGATGCTCTCCACGCGTCTCGATACGATCTAAAAAGCCGTGTTCCAACGCGAAGACGTTGAAGTGGAATCGCCTAATGAATCGTTCTTTCAACGTTACATCACGCGCGCGTAAATAATGTTTAAACAACGGCGGAGCCGGCATGAATCGGTATCGGATGACCCCGCGACTACCGTGAGTCAGATTGTTTGTCTCGCTGCGTCTATCTCGGTATTGCTAAAGAATACTACACAGTCGCCGGAATAACTAGCGGCCACGCCGAAGCATCTGTGTCACGATTAGATTGCGGATTCCCTGTATTTATAATGTGCTCCATTCCGCAAAACAGAATGAACGAGTCACTCGACGGGATGCTGAACGATCATCGGCACTACGTGGCGCGCGGCCACCCCGCGACTTACGCGCCGCTGTTTCACGCGGCGCTGTTTTACGCGCGTGACTTTTTCAATTATAACTTTATTATATTTTATTTTATTATATTGTACTTCTTATTTCTTTCTTTCTTTCTTTATTATATGTATTATATTAGATTATTTAAATTAAATTAAGAATGTTATATTAGATTAATTAAATTAGATTATTTAAATTAAATTAAACATGTTATATTAGATTAATTAAATTAGATTAA
Organism: Augochlora pura; assembly: GCF_028453695.1. Taxonomy (NCBI): domain Eukaryota; kingdom Metazoa; phylum Arthropoda; class Insecta; order Hymenoptera; family Halictidae; genus Augochlora; species Augochlora pura. The sequence continues at coordinate 3,879,273 of NC_135781.1, forward strand.
ATATATTATATTAGATTAATTTATATTACATTAATTTGCTATATATATATGGGAAGTTTTAGTTATAGAATTATAAAATAAAAAATACAGAGTCATAAAGAATTGGAGAATGCTATTATACATTAATTATAGACGTTGATAGGAATGGTTTATGAGCAGTGAAATTGCCACAATGTCGCAGCGATAAGTAAGTAAATTTTTGAAAATATAGTGAGAGACAATATCGAGAATCGATCACGTGGTTTTAGATTTAGATCAGTAATGAAAATTGAATTTTTCGATTAATAATGAAAATTTAAACCTTTGCACTCTGTAATTCCAAAATAACTTCTCTGGCATATAATATTTCCATTTTATCTAACAAAATTTATTTTTTGTATATGAAATTGAATCTCGTAACTCGTGCAACAAGTTGTATTTTTAATAATTTTTTTAAATCTAATTTTTCATAGCATAAAAATGATTTCGGAACGTAACAATTTCAGCGATGCCTCACAGTCGCCACTCGAGTGCAAAGGGTTATGTCGAACGTCCGTAAATATTTACGCAACGTGAAGATCGTCTCTGTTATTTCCAAGAAACTAAACAGCAAGTTCGTCGGATAACTTCGTCTAGAGTAACACCAGGGCGTTCCATCCGCCAGTCCAACTTCCACTAGTTCCGCGTCGAAATAAACAAGCGCGGTTCGCGGAGCCGTCGATCTGTTGCTCTCGGTTATCGGAAACGTTGTCGGGCGGCGGCGGCAGCGGCGGCGGGGAAGCAGAAAGCGGCGCCTAACCGGCGATATCCGGTGATTCATCGCGAACGTTTCCGGATGCTCGGTGCGTACGGACTTCGAGCAACTGGTTCCACTTCCGCGGCGATTCCGCCAGCCGAATGCAAATTGAATTCCGGCGTATAGTTAGCCGTCCGCGAGTCTGCGGGGATTCTGGAGCCAGCACGCGGCCGCGAACGATATCTTTCTGGTCTCTATCGTTCGTCCGCGACGCTGCCCGCCGTCCGGGCTTATTGGATCGAAACGACGCGACGAGATGCGGCTAGACGCGACGCCGACCGTCCCGCCAACCCCTAAATCGCTCGAGGAACAAGGACAAGCGGCCGCGCGATTGTCGCGGGACTTGCGGAAAATATTTTATTATAAATTTATATTAATTTTATTAAAAATTTAATAAAATATCTTAAATACGTAATGGTGATTGCGACGCATTAGAATTTTTGTTTATGGTATGCCTTCGTCTACGGTCATTTCTAGATTAAAGTGACGTGAAACTTGATTTCAATTTCGAAAAAACACGTAAAATTCATATTTAACACTGTCTTATTCGTAATCATTTTCCTAAAAGTATATTTCTTTATTAGAATTTTCTTTTATTAGATTTTCGTCTTTATTCGAATTTTTCTCTAATGTCCATTTTCATCAACATTTATTCCTAGACTTTAACAACGAATCAAAACTTATTTAAACATAGAAAAAAATACATAAAATTTATATTTAACACTGTTTTATTCGTAATAATCTTCCTAAAAGAATATTTCCGTATTAGAATTGTTTGTTATTAGAATTTTTCTTTATTAGAATTTTGTCTTTATTACAATCTTTCTCTATTGTCCAAATCATCTGTCTCGTAAGAGACGTAATGGTGATTGCGACGCAAGGTACCCGTGCATGAACTTGGGTTAAAGATCGGGACATTTGAACGATGTCATATTCCATATAAAATGGTATACACAGGTCTTTCAAATAAATTAAAAAATTCGTTGATACCTCGTACACAGCCCATTTTATTCCATTTCAAAATCGACCTTCCCTGACTGGAAAACCCTATATATTATCGTGCAGATTTTGGTAGTCTGTGGGACGAGTGGGTCACGGGTCAAAGGATGAGATTGTCGGATGAGTCGTGGATAGATGAGAAAGGTATCCGTCAAAGGACCGGATAGATAGGAAGGTATCATGTGCGGATTTGTCATAGATGCGTCGCGCGAGTTCACCGGGCGACGCAATAGCAGCGATCCGAGTCCGCGGAGTTAGCAGCAGCTTCGTTAAAGTGGGCAAGGATCGGTCGGTGGCCGGGGAGCCAGAGTTTCGACCGATAACAGCAGCCGAGACGCGATGCTCGCGTGGCCTCGCGAGATAGTTCCGCTCCCAATATCGCCGCTGCCGGTTTCTAACGAGTCTGCTGCCCCCCGACCGATCGGATTCCTTCCCCTTCCACGCGCCCGTCGAATTGCGATCGCGATCGCGATTGCGAAGGCGGCTCTCGGAATCGGAACGGCCGGCAACGCGACTGCCCTTGCGGAGGCAGGCCGTCGCGGGAAAGGGATCCGGAGTCCGTCGCATTTCGAGTATTCCGGCATTCCGTATCAATGGACCCGCGGCGGTCTCCGCTGTGCGACGAGGGGAGGCCTCGGAAATGGCCGTCACCGGCTGACGACCAGAACCGCTGGCGCTGCACCTACCAAGCCGGTCGAACTGACCGATTTCACATTTCGTCGACTGCCGCTGGAACTGCTCCGAACGCGAGTAATGTATATTTTGTGACAATGGCAGGATTGGATGCATTTAAACTTCGTGGTATTTTTTGGTATAATGTACTATATTTGTTGTAATGTGTGTGTGTGGTTGAAGGAATTTAAAAATTGTAAAAATTTCTTATGGGAGATTTTTAGGTTATGGGAGATTGTGTTAGGAATTAGAAAGAATAATAAATCAATGGTTTTGATTGGTTTGGTAGATTTAGTGTTAAGATTCTTGAGATTATAATTTCGGAATTTTGAGGTGAAAAATAAAAAAGCAGAAGGTTAAAATAAACTCGACGGGTATTATAGTATTCAACCTTCGGCGCCGCATTGGTCAAATATGGATGACATTAATTTCACACCGATTTTAAAAATCCATTTCCATTGTAATATATTCGAACGAATTAAAGACTAGGATGTTTAGGTTGCGAAGGAGTTCTGCTATCGTCCACTGTGATAAATTTTAATTGTCTAGTTTTAGTTTAATTAATTAAATTGTTTTCGCTTTGATTGGGAAATGGAAGGTACCTGAGGTTATTTGAAGCAACTTTTTCCTTTACAAAAATGTTCTCGGGGACGTCGTTAACAAAAAATAAAATATATATTTAACACTGTTTTATTCGTAATAATCTTCCTAAAAGAATATTTCTGTATTAGAATTGTTTGTTATTCGAATTTCTCTTTATTAGAATTTTGTCTTTATTACAATCTTTCTCTATTGTCCAAATCGTCTATCTCTAAACTTTAACAACGAACCAATCTATATTTAAACACAGAAAAAATCTATAAAATTCACATTTAGTCGATTATTGCTAAAATCATTGTCATGAGTCACCAACGTAGTTACACCACGCAGGGTTAACGAAGGGCGCGGTATAAAATTTGGGCGATTGGCCGACAACGTCGCGAGAATTGGTGCGCACCGCTCGACTGGCGCGGCGCGGCTGCGAGCGGCGAGAGCACACCGCGTCGCCTGTTGCCGTTTATCGGTTGTTTCCCCTCGAAGTTATTGCCTGAAACAATTCTATCGGCGATGGTTGGATCCGCGGTGCGGCAGCGGCGTCGGCGTCGGCGGCGGGCATCAGCAGCCCGCCCACGCTCCGGCAACTCGATCAATTGGACGCGCGGCGAGCGGAGCATCCGCTCTATGAATCCTGTCGGCCTCGGGCCGCGAACCGCGCGGATCGATCGATTCTTTTTCTCGGCGAAACGTCGCCGATGTCGGCGGCGGAGAGTGACTCGGGCGAGAGAGAGAGAGAGAGAGAGAGAGAGAGAGAGAGAGAGAGAGA